>NW_026926939.1:0-29117 GCF_032062105.1 Saccostrea cuccullata | reverse complement strand
AAGTAGATATTTGAAAGAATTTCACAGAAAGTTCCATTTTTAGTAACCACGGCAACACCATTCATCGAAATCAAAAACAGACATACAGAATTATTGATCTTAGTGTAGTCTACTTGTGTACCAAGTTATATTGAAATAACCAAAATGAGGAGGAGTAGCATTTGAAAAATTGTTTACAGAAAACAAGGACAACCCCGGACGTATTACTATCGCATAAGCAAAAAACTATACAAGTGTATATTTTTAATACAGCATCTTAAAAAGATTTCAAAGAATTTTTTTTCCAATTATGGCAACAAAATCTTTGTTAAAGTTAACAACTCTCATAATAATAAAAATGAATTATATTGTAAAGAAGCAGAACGACGCTTCCTTCTTCATGCAGCAAGATAGGGCTTAAGTACCACAAAGATCTGTTCAGAGGACACTGATGTTTTGGTATGGCATTGACATTCAGTGACAAGGATCTGATTTTCATGGAATGAGGGAGAAAAATTTGCACTAGACTGGTTGTCATAAAAAACTTCCCCCAGCATAAAAAATGAAGCATGTCGGGAACTACATGTAGTTTAGTTGCACTCCTTCACGGATATTTAAGTGCATTTGCCGGGAAAGGAAAGCAACTGCATTGAAACTGATGATAGTACAAAGATTTAATGACCAAGTTAGAAGCATTTATTCGTCATCTATAACTAAAGGCATCATCCAGAAAGGTTAGGGATAAAAGATCCACCTATTGTGTGCTAAAAAGGGGTAGATACTAGCTTCACCTTGCTTAGACTGTTTAAAACCCCTGAAGAAATTACTAGACAGTAATAAGAGAAAGGTGTCTTTGGCAGTAGCCTGAAGTACATAGTCCAGTCGGAAGAGGTTGAAAGATGGAAGAAGGTTGAGTAGTGCATTGGATGGACCTTCAGCCAGCTCCTGAAGCAATATTTTATTTTATTTGTTAGCCTGTAACTGTGTAAAAAATGTACATTTTCGGAATGTTTGTGTATGATAAATGGACTTAACTGTACTGATACGTGTAAACTTGCTGAATGTAAAAACGAGAATCACTTCCAAATTAGACAATGAACTGAGTGAGGATGAAAACACGGAGGACATTGATAATGAAGTGATTGGTAATGATACATTGTGAATATGTCAATTCTAAGTAGAACCTTTATGTAAAATGTTTTATTTATTTAATCTTAAGCTAAACAATGGTAATAATGGACACTTTTGTGTTTAGCTTTATTAAAAGCTGGTAATTTGATTTACTTTTTTGACATCAAAAATTAAGCAACACATGTGCACGTTTATTTGTCATAAAATGTATACCTTGTTGCTTATCTTGTTCGTTATACAGAATTATGAGGTAAGTGTTGAATAAATGTTTAAGGAAATATTCATTTTTGTTAGACATATAACCAGTAACTCAGATAATGTTCCTTAAATCCTGCCATCCTCATATTTTTGACTAACTTCACATTCAGTCTAGAACATGTAGATCTTTTTATTACGGTTGGCGACTGTGTGACAAAAATTTTGGAGGTTGCAAATATTTAGCTCAAGATACCAAATTTGAAAAAATTAAAGGGGAATAACTCTGTCTCTAGCATTGGAGCCACAGCGGATTTGATGCTATCATACATTTGCCCACTAGTTAGGTGTATACCTTAAAATATATCACCATTAAGTTTATTCACCCAAAATGGTACCAACCAACCCCACTGGCTCAAGGACTAAAAGGACGTAATCATCAAACAAAATGCATAGGTTGCATTAGAAGGGAAATAACAATTTTCAATTTGGTTTTTTTGGCCGTTAATGCTGTTTTACCGGTGGAAACATCCGTTTTAATGGCTCCGCTTAGGCGTCACTGGTAAAACTCAGTTTGCGACCGTTAAATAGCATTAACTGTCACAAATACCAAATTAAAAGATTATTATTCTCTAATTTAATGCTCTTTTAAATTTTAAATTTTAAAAACCTTTTAAAATTAAAATAAAATTCTTTGCAAGCAATGAGTTTGTCTTCCGTTGATTTTATATGAAATAAGATCTATTTTGTCTTGAAGTATTATATGTTCTGAAGTAACAGGTTTTTTTTTAAAAGATGAACGTTGACACCAAGGTGTAATGTTCAACAAACTTGACACCCCTTTAATATTAAGAGGCGATGTCCCATATGAGTATGAATAAATTTGGCAAGAGAAAAATCTATCAAATTAAAATGTTCTTACTTTGAAAAATATGATCAAGTACCCAATCGTTCATCCAGGAAGGGGCGATTTTAGAAACTAATTTACTGTCATTATTTTTATACACAGTTTTTTTGTCAGTTTCCTGTTAAACTAAATGAAAAATATTCGTATTTTTAGCTCTACTGGTCAGGGATGCTTCCGTCTGAGTTTATTATAAATGCTGCTTTTCCTACAGCTTTGGTTTGATTTCAATATTACTTGGCACACAAGTACACTATACTAGGATACATAATTCTATTCATTGGTTTTTCATTTCAATGAACGGTGTTGCCATCGTTACTAAAAATAGAAACTTCTGTGAAATGCTTTCAAAATGCTACCCCTCATACAGTTTTGGTCTGATTTCAATACAACTTGGCACACAGGTAGACTATTGGAATATAAAACTACATATTGAATATACATATTAGTAGTTTAATTGAAATGAAGGAAACAGGGTAAAATGAAGAGAACAAGACGGGAGGGAAAATGTTACGCCAACTTTGAAATATCTTGTTGGCCCTCTACAGACTCAGGATGATAGGAAGGTAACATATTATGTATGAACATATTGATAAAAATGAAATTTAAAAAGTTTTAAGTCGGGCCATTTTTAGCCAGTCGTTTGGATAAGGATATCCAAAGATTTTTTTCTAATGTCTAAGCTTCTTTTTTTTTCCTGTGTCATATGTAAGTTTGTTTGTTTAAATATTTTCAATTTAATTCATATCGATTTCAAATTAAGAACTTTATATAGAAGAGAAGGAAGTTACTGCCGGGTTGAGAAGCATGGAGTCAGTGATAATTTGTCCGGGGGTGGGGGTGGGGTGGGGAGCTCTATCCGTAGAAGACCTAGGCCTTTGTTCATTCAATTATTTCCGTGTTGTTTATTCTAGTTCAATTGTATCCCGTGTAATAGAGACCAAAACAAAGTTTAACAACCACCGTTAAGGAAGTCATGATTTTTTATTAATATTTTATATCAATATATATTTATTAGAAAGGTGCTAGGGTGTACTGGCACATACTTTCATTGATTGAATTAAAAAGAATAGGGAAAAAATCATTATGTAAATATAAATTGTCAATATTTCACAAATGTTACATATTTTTGACTTTCAATAAAGGCAGTATATTAACATGAATTTAAATGGGTTTTGTAAAAGAACGAAATTAATTTTGCCTAAATTTGCTTTTGCTGGATATTTTAATAGCGAAAGTAAACATCGTTTCACGTTAGTTAAGCATTTAATAATAGTCATTGCAATTTAATCTTTTTATATACATTGTCGCTAATTTTTCATTTTTCAATTTTTTTTATTTTACAAATAAAAAACCAGTTTATTGTTTTATTCCAAATAAAAATTGTCAAGAGTCCTATTTCTATCAAGAAAGACCTTTTCTATCAATTAATTTCCTTATAATGTATTTTTTGCTATTACATCCTATATACTATTGTAATAACACAGACCTCACAAGTTTCACAATTCCTCGTATTGCAGAAGTCATGATTTTATTCAATACATTTTAAAAACGTATGTATTGGAGGACACTGACATAGGTTTCCTCTTAGCGACTAATATAGACATTACTCAGAAGGCAAACCTATTTCAAAATGTAAATCTGAATCATGAAAATATTGGGTTTTTTTTATTTTTGTCATACAAAAAATGTAAGATATGTATGCATACAATTATAATGTTTACATAATTAACAAAAGCCGCTTATCTAATTATGCATTTTATATGCCCGTCTTTGTTGAAATATTATCCTATCCTTTGATGAATATACTAAACTACCTTGTCACAGCAGCATATTAAAAGGGCACTTGCTTCGTGATCCGAAGGTTTTGGTTCGCTTCTCGTTCCCGGACTAAAACCCCATGACTTTTCTATCGCCAAATTCCTCAGCTGGAAAAAAGTTTTATATTAGAAAACGAAGTGACCAAATATGAAGATAAGGAACAGTCCTCAACCTCAGAAGTCACTTATAACAACATAAATCAGGAACAGAGAAAACACTGACCTCTAAAACATCAGAGGGATTCTTCTTACAAAAACCGCTTACGATCAGGCGTAATCATAGTCCTGATTTAATAAGTAACGAGAGCATAATTCAGGCTTAGTTGAGTTGCACGAAAAAGGCGGAGAAACTTAGACAAGACTAAAATTTGGGTTTCACGAAAAAGGCACAAAAAGTCAAGATTTAAATTTGGCTTAAAAATACGCCACCTCATGAATATGCTCAAGTTTTTAATCTATACACATAAACTTTTTGTGTTTTTATCATTAAGAATGAAATGATACAAATATTTTATACATATACGATGATCCCATTCAAATTAAAATTTAACTTGCAAAAATTATGACAAATAAAATAAAGAAGGTACATCGAAAAGTATTTCTAAAATATCAATCTATGATATAGAGGATTTTTTGTAAAAATGTGATAGTTGAAGCAGAGTTGTGGTTTTGTTTTTATTTTAAATTGTGAAACGTAATAAAAAAAATCAGGAAATATCAGAGATAAACAACAAGTAAGTATGTAAAGTATAAGAGGAGGAGTTTGCATATAACTCTCCATGATAGTCTTTCCTGTTATATTTTGTATTTTTGACTTCTCTTCACCTTTACAGGTACTAGTATTTGTTTGCAGTTATGGCCTAAGAATTTGAACTTTATATCATAACTATGTTAGCCATTTTTTAAAATCAAAATGCTTTGTTCTATTTTATACAAAATTGTTGTTAAAATATTTTCCAAATTTGGACATAATATGACGTTCAATAAAAAAGTTACGACAAAAGTCTACGAACTTTTTGAATAACACTCTTACATAAATAAATGTAGTTCAACTTTTACAGAAGTCTGTACATATTGGTTGCAAAATGGGTTGTATTCGTTTGCAAATATTGCTCGTTTTGGTTAGCCTTTCACAGGGCAGCCTTAGCCACATTCCATTCTCCTAAATTCAAGTCGATTGTGTAAATAGTTTCACGCACTTTTGCTTTTGTCAAGTTCACGTTTAATTGCCCTTTTATCTGCTTCAAGCTTTTCTTTCCTCTCTTTCAACTGTCTATTTTATTGTTTTTAAATCTCAATTTTATCATTCAACTTTTTCTATCTTATCTTGATGTTTTTGAAGCACATCCTCCACTACATTTGTAATGAGCTCCTTCACATCGTCGGCTATCAAAGTTTACTTTAAATCACTTTTTATTTCTTTAAACTCTTTGCCCCTTGCGCTGTCTGTGACGTAATAGTAGCATTACATTTGTTACTTTTTGATGACGTTATCCTTTTCCCCGCAGCGCAATTGCGATTACGTGCTAAAAAGATGTGGTTTTGAAGATGAATATTTACACTGTGTATGAAGCAAAGATTGCTGTATGTATCGCCCTAATATTCGTGCAAATCATATGTAAGTTGAATTTAAGTATTTTGATGATGGTTTAATCCTGTTTATTTTGTTTAAATAATTCTTTTATGTGGGCTGTTACTAACTTACTATATTACCATAGCTTACAAGTAATTTATTAGGCCTATAGATTTTAAATCTAAAATTTTGTTGAAAATAATTGTTTAAGTTTCCAGACAGGATGTCGTTTTTATACTCGGGTTAAAATGTCAGACAATATGTTCTGTGTATAGACTCTAACCTAGAAATATAGCTGGTGGAAGAATCCCATCAGACCGCATCGCCGTCCTCTTCTTGAACGTTTACTTTGCCTTTTAAGATTTTTCAAAACCTATTATGTTTAGACACGAACAGTTACAGGCAGATGCACGGAAAAATATGAAGTTGACATCAGATTCATATACAAAAAAAATCCGACTATATGACATGACTGTCTCAGCAAAGATTGTGCTAAAATTAAAAGAATCTGCGATGAGTAATTGCTTAGAAAAATGCGATAAAAATTTGTTACGTGTACATTATATGTATGGTACGGACAGACACACGGTTAAACAGGAACTTGACATTGGATTTGAATAGAAATGAATCCCACATCCCATATGGCGAATGTGCTAAAATTTCAAGCATCTGAATTTAGTACTGCGTAGTTGCTGAGAAAACTGCGACCAAAAACGTTGTTACGGACAGACACACAGGAAGACAGACGGGTAAACACGCAAGGGTAAAACAGTATACCCCTCTCCTTCACAGCTGTGGTATGATTAAAAGACATATGTCTACTGATTAGTTTTATAAGTGGTCCCTTGGGCATATTTCTTGATTCGCATCGAGTACGTTTATATTGTCAGTTTAATATTATTTATAAATATTCACTTATAAGCCGATTTCACATGTTAATTGCGAAAACATATATATTCAGTAGGTTAATGTATGTCAACACTGCATACTCTAAAACTAATAGTGAATAAACTGAATATTCACATTAATGCGGGGCATTATTGGTGAGCATTGGCTCACAGACTTCTTGTCTGTTCTGCTTTTATAAAAAAAATATCAAACAAGTATGCTGTATATTAACATAAAATTTTCCCGAATACCTTGGAAAGGTAAGACACACCATCGAGGATGTGCAGCACTTTTTTCTTTTAACAGTATTGGAAATGTTGACTTGATAATGAAATCATTCAAATTTAAATCAACCTCTTTTTCAACATGATATGGTCGTTCCTTTATTCTGTTCCTTTCTTTTTGTGTATGTTTTTTTATTGCTGTGTAAGGCGAAAAAAATCAGGTTGTATCTTCAGAGTCAAAAGAAAGACCTTCTTAATTTGTCTAGCATCCCAGGTTTCGTCAAATAAATCGAACGACTCGGGCATATTAAATTGAGGAGAAATATTCTCAATTGCGAAATATATTGGAATGGAATTACAAAATTTATTATCTAATCATTTATCATCAAAACTTTACGCGTTATTAGAGCAGAAAACGTCAAAAAGCAAATGTGCGTTAAAGTGCGTGATTGCAGGGCAAAGGTATATGCGTTAAAATGCGTGATTGTGGGGCAATGGTATATGCGTTTAAATGCGTGATTGTGGGGATGGGGGTTAATTGAACTTGAATCCGTGTCCTCTCACCATCACCTCCTTTTGTTGGTGTTTTCAGTACTGGACTCGGCCTTGAGCTAGATTTATTTGGTTTTTCGCCTCCTGTGCTCATATTTAAATGTGAGGACATCTGCCTGACTAGTCAACATTGTCTATTTTAAGCTCTACTCGTCAGAGACCAGAAGAGCTTATGCGATAGTAATAAGTCCGTCGTCGGTCTGTCTGTAAGCATTTTTATGTCACCTGAGTAACTCACCTATCACTATCCGTTTTCGTCCGTCGTCGTGCGTTGTGTATTAACATTTGAACATTTTTAGCTTCTTCTCTGAAACCACTGAACCAATTTCAACCAAATTTAATATACAGCATCTATGGGTGAAGGGGAACAAAAATTGTGAAATATATGGTCCCCGTCCCCCTGGGGCCTGAGAGGTGGGACTTCTTCTTTACTTCTGGACATCATACAGGCAAACTGTTGGCATGAATATAATAAACATTGAGTTTTCTACCAAAATTGTATAATTCATGGCCCCAGGGTCAGGGGTTCTAGTGCTAGTGCGGGGCTATATAGATTATATAGTGAAAATACATTATTTCTTTTAAAATCTTCTTCTCTGCTCCTAGGTATTAAATATACTAACTAAGTACATAGTTATGATAAGCAAGAGTGCCTCTTCCAAAATTGTGAATTTTATGGCCCCAGGTTCAGGGGTTTTGGTATTAGGACGGGGCTACATAGATTATATATGTTGAAAATGCATTTATTCTTTAAAAATCTTCTCTCTGCTTCTGGGTATTAAATAAACTAACTAAGCACATAGTTATGATGAGCAAGATAGCCTTTTTGAAAATTGTGAATTTTATGGCTCCAGGGATTCTGGTGTTGGGGCGGGGCTCCATCGACTATACTTTGAAAATCTTCTTCTCTGTTACGGAGTTTTAAATAAACTAATTAAGCACATAATTATGATAAGCAAGAGTGCCTTTATAAAAATTGTAAATTCATGGCCCCAGCATCAGGGGTTCTGGTGTTAGGGCGGGACTCTTGTGAAAATGCATTAATTCTTTAAAAATTATTCTTCTCTGCTTCTGGGTATTATGTAAACTAAGTAAGTTAATAGTTATGATGAGCAAGAGTGCCTCCTATAAAATTGTGAATTTTATGGCTCCATGGTCAGGGGTTCTAGTGTTTGGGCCTGGCTAAATATATAATATAGTGAAAATGCATTAATTCTTTAAAAATCTTCTTATCTGCTTCTTGGTATTAAATAAACTAGCTTAGTAAATTGTTATGATGAGCAAGAGTGCCTTTACCAAAGTTGTGAATTTTATGGCCCCAGGCTCAGGGGTTCTGGTGTTAGGGCGGGGCTCTATTGATTATATGGTAAAAATACATTAATTCTTTGAAAATATTTTCCTTTCCTTCTGTATTTTATGCCAATTATCCAAGTACATGTATATATTTTTTTTATAAAGAAAGGTGCATATAGCAAAGTGGTTTTTTTAATGCTCCCTGGGTCAGAGGGAGCGGGTACATAGTCTGAAAATAATTAATGCTTTGAAATCTGCTCATTTTAATTAACAATTTTATGATTAAATTTGCAAAATTTTGAAATATATGGCCTTGGGTCAGTGGTTCCTTTGGGATGAGCTGCACAACTAGGTATAAAGTGGAAGTGCATTTTCTCTTTGTTACTCTGATCTACCTCTGGGTATTCAGTAGATAGAGTACGCATGCTAAGTTAATAATTATGATAGTCAATGGTGCCTCTTTCAAAATTGTGAATTGTGAATTTGGTCTCTGGTTTAATACGAACCAAATTTAATTGTGTGAAATTTGTTATACAATACTCAATTGACCTATAAGGCCCGTGGGCCTCTTGTTTGATAGAAATTTCTGTGAAATACTTTTAAAACACTTCTCCTCCTACAGGTTTAGTCTGATTTTAATATGCGATAGTAATAAGTCCATCGTCCGTCTATGGGTAAGGATTTTTTCTCAAAATGCTAGTCCTCCTACAGTTTTGATCTGATTTCAATTTAATTAGGCACACAAGTAGACTACACTAAGATACATAATTCTATAAATCGTTTTTGATTTTGATGAACGGTGTCGCCGTGGTTACTAAAAATAGAAATTTCTGTGAAATAATTTTAAAATGCTAGTCCTCCTACAGGTACAGAGTACACTACATCTTTAGGAAGCCTAGTCGTACCTGCGAGGATGCTTCCACATAAGTTTCAGTTTTTCAGGCCCATTGGTTCTTAAGAAGTTCTTTAGTGACCCCATCCTATTTTTATATTTTCTTGATTATCATCCATTGGATTTAATTTAAATTCCCCTTCACCCAAGGATGCTTTGTATCAATTTTGGTTAAAATCGACCCAGTGGTGTTTGAGAAGAAGTTGAAAATGTGAGAATTTAACAGACAGACGGACTGACGGACAATGGGTGATTATAAAAGCTCACTTTCCCTTTCAGCTCATGTGAGCTAAAAAATCATATCCTCTGATCACTTATTCCAAAAGAGAAGACTATAGACAAGTGTTAGTCATTCGGTTGATTTATTCTATAATTTTCGTCCATCGCTTAAAATTTGTTTTCAGGAATGCATATAAAGTAATGTTTTATTGATGTTTATTAAATATGTTATGTAGTTAAAGAGTACCTTTATTTCTGAAAAATAGGTTGGTTTTCTTACATTTAATATAATCTTAAACAGCATTTTCAGAAATATTGTCATGTAAAAAACATAATCAAATTTAATTCTATATACTTTTTTTTTAAAAAACAAAACACAAAGTATTGTATGAAAGAGGAACAATTTACCTCAGATTCGTCGCCAATATATGAAATTACATAAAAACATCTATGCTAAAAAATAAAATTTACAGTAGCATAACAAACAAAATACGGCCATTACGAAACAAAAAGAATCGATTGGACGGTCAAAGTGTAAAAGAACTAAGTGTTTATTTAAAAAAAAAATAGCTAAAAAGACATCTTTCAACATTTTTACGATGGACGGTCAAAGTGTAAAAGAACTACTGTGAATTCACTTAATTTCGAGGGGGGTAATTTTCGCTGTTTTCGAAGTATGAGGAGACCCACGAATTCATGCTCACCACGAAATGTAAATCTTCATATGTACAACTACTAAAAACTTATCCACGAAATTAAATCCCCACGAACCCACATTTTTTCCTTGAACCACGAAAATTTGACCTTTCGAAAATATGTGTTTTACAGTAAGTTTTTTCTTTAAGAAAGAAATAGCTAAAAAAACATCTTTTAACACCTTTTAGTTAACAAAAACTAAAAACATTACACTTCTCCACGAGTAAGTGTGTTCATTCTTAACATTGTCGCTTCTTTAATATCGTGCAATGAATCTTCTTGTAACGAAGATCGATAAGACTCCAGTGATCCTAATAAATCTCCAGTGATTTGTTGACAGATTCCAAGTATTTCCCATGAAATATTTCTTTGATCTGTGGGTACATTAATCCCGTTATCATAGAGCAGCAGTGTCTGTAGATCCTGTAGAGATTCTTGAGACCTGACTGTGTGGCCCAGTCTGTGGTGATTCAGTATAAACAACATGTGTAACATTACAAGAGGTGGGATCCATAATGCAGGCCAGCCATTCTTCTCATTGATCTTCTGTTCAATTACTAGTTCATTAATGTAAGTGAAGTCATGGTGTAACACTATGTCTTTCACTACACCGTTCCTTATTATTTTACCCAGACGCATCTCAGCACAAAGAAAAACTACATCTTTCGCATAATCAAGAATATATGGATGTGGCATTTTCTCCTGCGCTTTATGTAAACAATTCAGTGAATGTTCATACCTACATTCTCTGTACAAGTACATAGCAGGATACAGAATGTCTGACGCACAACCAAACTTGTACGAGATTTTGGGAAATATGGATATTTTACTAATTTTGTAATTAACCCTATTGCGACATTGATTTGGGGAAAAGCCACTCTGAATCAAGAAGGCGATGTTCCGTAACAAATCTGATGTAATGTATTGTAACGTTACTATCTGATATGGTGTTAAGTTTCCAATAATCATTTGCTTTATAGTTTTCATGTAAACTTTAAATTCGTCAATACGATCAATTCTCGCATAAGTCAATAAATATAGTTCTTTAAAGAAGTTAATATCTAATTTAGCATTAGATATGATCCTGCTCTCGTCTGTACAGACCCTTAATGTTTTGTTTAATATAGCCTTACTGAGGTAAGGTCTCAGGGTTTGACTTAATAGAAGACATGCTATTCCCTTTCGATACAAATCATACAACTTTCTGTAGGTTAATGCTTGTACAGAGCCAGTAACTTTTATTCTAAACATGTTATTTTGGGGAAATAAAAAAGTTTGGACATACTCCAATATGTACCCAGTAGATCAGTAATTTAAAACATTCCCAGAAACAAGATAATAAATTACTCGGTGTCCAAATTAAAGAATTATCATTCTGGACCAACCAAAAGAGACATGTTTTTATGAAATATGAACATAGAATAGGTGTATCATTTTGAAAATTGATTACTTCATCTAGAAAAAATTTGAAGAGACCGTAACACAAAAACTGACAGTGATTCATTGAATACACAAGTTTCTGTTCCGCTTTTGAGAATGATATTCTCCATTCTTCCTCGTTTTCAGGTCTGCTACCGATAGGAACAACATGAAATCCTCCACTTAATATTTCTGATAGAACAATCTTGGATGGCCAACCTTGTTGACGACATCTTCGTACCCACGGTAGAGCTATCTTTGGCCAGTGATGTGAGAAGAAACAAATAGCTATGTCTGATCCTGCACTTTGGCTCCCACTGTATGTATACGAAGAACAAGGTCCATGTTGGAAGGAAGATACGGAGGAGGTAAATCCTGACATGAGACATCGGAAATGGTTATCTCTGAATAAATCACTAGAAATATAAACTTTATTATTCATAAATATACAGGATGATCTAATTTTTCCATTATGAGAGGGACTCATCAAATTTAATCTAGTAAATCCCGGTGGTAGATCATCACACTCCATCAAGATCACAGTGTGTTGTGGAATACGGTAGAGACTGACCTGAAAAAGATCACAGATTACCTTGTGGTCCGTAGGCCAAAGCATGAAATCAAAATCAGAAGTAATCATTCTGAATCCCTCACGTCTACTCCCACTCATCATTTCATCAATCCCACTTTTGATCTTCACAGAATTTTGCACAGCCTCCTTGGTGTCTATCAATTCCCTCCTGAACCTCACTTCTGTAGGGGTCCCTACTTCACGACAAAGCCCCACATAAGCCGCCTCTGATAATCGAGGTATGTGATCCATTGAAAGGCTATTCACAAAATAATTAAACAGCATCAACCTAAAAAAGAATAACATATTTATTAAAATTCAAATCTTGAATTTCTAATTCACAATGTTCGATTTGACAAGAACAAATTCAAGAAAAAAGATTAATATTGATAAATTTCTCAGTTAGAACTACTTTCTTAACCTAGCTTTCATTGTAAAAAATTGAAAGAAATCATTACTTCTAGGGTGTTTCAGCTTAACAATTACAGGAACATGAAAGTAAATATAAACAGAAATGACGACATACAGAACTCACTGACTAACGGGAATATCATGTTTACTTCATAGTAAAATCACATCGATGAAGCATATGGTGATAACAAACAGTACACTGTAAAAGTAGATAACGAACTGTACACTGTAAAAATATTTACATGAAAGATACTTTTCGTATTCTTTATGAAAATTCTTGTCCCCCTTTTTGGAGACGTTTAAATTTTTAAAAGGTTGATTTTCCGTATGCGTAATGGAAAGTGTTTTGAACCTAACCCCTGCGAGATGATCATGAATAATTCATGATTTTCTTTGAATTACTCATGAATTTTATTCATGAAATAATCACGAAGATCCTATTAACTATTTTTTAGACATTTTCATATCATGAATTCTTATTCATGAAAGAAAGTTGATGAATATATTCATGAATAATGTTTTTTCATGGGTAATTCATAAATAGTCATATTCATGAAGATTCATCATTTCAAGAATTGTCGAATAATAAGTTCAATGCATCTTCATGAAGTTTTCATGAATAATTTTTAAAATCTATTCAGGAATGTTTATGAATGAATAAAATTTATGCACTATCCATGAATATTATTGCTTATTTGTATACAAAAAAATATTTCTAATCATGTCTATTCATGTAAATGAAGTAATGCAAAATGAACAAGAGGCCCAAGGGCCTTGAATCGCTCTTCTGATAAATTGTACAACCTATCACTTGTATTTGAAGCCTCTAACCATAAGTATCCTGAAACCCAAGTTGCATCACCTGATAAAGTTTGATGATTCTTAGCAAATTAGGACTACTTTTTGGTCTACATTCTTGAAAAACCCAAAATGCATCAACTGACAAAGTTTAATTATTATTAGCCAATGAATACCTAAGATACTTAAATATAGCCAGGAAATGTCGAAAGAAGGTCATTGTGACCTACATTTTAGTCAACATTTTTCAGAGTCCCAAGATGCGTCTGCTGACTAAGTTTGATAATTCTAAGCCAATAAATACCTGAGATATTCAAAAGTAGGTCACTGTGACCTACTTTTTGGTCGAAATTCTCGGAAAACCCAAGATGCATCAACTGACAAAGTATGATGATTCTAAACCAATAAGTACCGGAGATACTTAAATATAGCCATAAAATGTCAAAAGTAGGTCACTGTGACGTACTTTTTGGTCGACATTCTTGGAAAACCGAAGATGCATCAACTGACAAAGTTTGATGATTCTAAGCCAATAAATACCTAAGATACTTAAATATAGCCAGGAAATGTCGAAAGGAGGTCATCGTGACCTACATTTTGGTTGACATTTTTTAGAGTCCCAAGATGCATCTGCTGACCAAGTTTGATAATTCTATGCCAATAAATATCTGAGATATTCAAAAGTAGGTCACCATGACCTACTTTTTGGTCGACATTCTCGGAAAACCCAAGATGCATCAACTCACAAAGTTTGATGATTCTAAGCCAATAAATACCTAAAATACTGAAATATAGCCATAAAATGTCGAAAGTAGGTCACCGTTACCTACTTTTTGGTCGTCACTCTCCGAAAACCCAAAATGCATCAACTGACAAAGTTTGCTTTTCGGCAGTACATATATTAAAATTGGAACGATACAGAGAAGATTAGCATGGCCCTGCGCAAGGATGACACGCAAATTCGTGAAGCGTTCCCTTGATGATTCTAAGCCAATAAATACCTAAGATACTTAAATCAAGCCATAAAATGTCAAAAGTAGGTCACCGTGACCTACATTTTGGTCGACATTTTTCAGAGTCCCAAGATGCATCTCCTGACAAGTTTGATGATCGTAGGTCTGAAGGTAATCAAAATATGCCTTTTAAACAATTTGAAAACAATTGCCTGCCAAATTCAAAAAGTAGGTCACAGTGACCTACTTTTTCTTAAATATGTTTTAAGGTCCCAAGATGCAGCAACTTACAAGATTTGATGATTCTAACCCTTTCAGTGCCTGAAATAATGGGATTAAATTTTTTATAAAGGATAAGTCATAAAGTTCAAAAAGTAGGTCATGGTGACCTACTTTTAATTTGACGTTGTTTAAGGACCCAAGATGCATCAACTGACTAAGTTTGATGATCATAGGCCTAAAAGTGTCCAAAATATGCCTTAAAATCAATTTGAAAACAAATGCCTGCAAAATTAAAAATGTAGGTCACCGTGACCTACTTTGAGTTGACATGATGTGAAGTCCTAAGATGCATCAACTTACAAGATTTGATGATCCTAGTCCTTATAGTAAGCAAAATATAAACATTTTTATTAATGGTAAATTTAGGTCAACTTTAAAGTGACCTTGAGACCACGCCCTTTGCCCCAGGGTCATGCCTCGAACAATTTATAATCTTCAACATATTCTGATCCTTGTGTGTAAGTTTGGTGAAAATCTGCCAGGTGGTTCTGGAGAAGAAGAGTTTTTAGCAACCAGTAGTTTTGGTTTTGTTTTCCTGATTATCTCCCTTGTTTTAGGGTCCCAACCCTTATTTTAGTATAAATGGTAGCCCTTGGGCCAAGGACACCCTGTGACAAATTTGACACTGATTGGCCAAGGAGTTCTTGAGTTATGGCCCATATTCTAAAAAGTTAACGCTCACCGCACGACGCACACCGCACAAATGGCCATAGCATTAGCTCTTTTAGCCTTTGGCTCAGAAGAGCTAAAACTTTAAAAGAGGATATTTTATAATACAGCATTTTGAAAGATTTCACAGAATTTTTTTTCCAATTATGGCAACAAAATCTTTGTTAAAGTTGATTATTCTCACAACAATAATAAATAAATTATTTGTTCATTCTCGGTAAAATTGAAAAATTTCAATCAAAACACAACTCTTTGCAGAATCCTTAACCTTACTTGGTCAAGAGGATATCAGAGTCCTTCCTCAGCATATTTCAAAGTGTATTTTATGCTTGAAATGGAATAACTTTAATTCCAGTTTGGCAGAAAAGTGTTCAGCAATTACAGCACAGTGAAGAAACAAAGGTAAGACACAGGTTAAAATGCGATATCCTAGTCCAAGATGGCGAAAAGCAAATACGCATCGATCATTTTGCACTTAGTTTCAGCGTTAGACAGACCTACATTATACATTTTGCTGTTAAAATTGAAACATCTCATACTGAAGAACACAACTATTGCAAAAATTTGGCATGACAGGCGCTGATTAAGACAGATAACGGGTATACAATTTCAGCATGATTAGGGTAAAATTAATTTTTGACTAGGGTCAAGAAATTCTGAGCTCTTTTGGTGACTAGAGTAAAGTAAATGTAAAATGTCATTTGCCTTGTTTCAGGACCTAAAATATCCTATTTCGAGGGATGTTTACTCCTTCTAGGCACCTGTTTTTATCATTCTGGAATTTTCAGGGTTTTATTAGTGAGGCCGCAGACCGAAGGGTGTATGGAATAAAACCCGGGGTAAATCCTCGTACACCATTGTTGGACCTGGATAACGAATGTATTTCCTTTTTACCCCCAAAATGCTTTGTAAACATCAGACTGTGTCTCAATCTATCGATAAGATAACTACGTACTACATGCATTGTGACTTCACGTTTTTTTACACCCGGCTCAAGTCGGGTGCACGGATATTTACACCCGACTTTGTAACCAATCAAAACACGTGTTACAAGCTAGATAGGAAATAATGTGTTTTACACCCCAACCACAGATTTTTGTTATACCTTTAAAAAATTGTTCCTATACAAATCAATACAGAAAAAAGTCTAACATTTTTAATGTTTTGCTGAGCGGGCATAAAAAAATCGATGTTGGACCGCTGAGTGAGATGTTGGACCGCTCGGAGAGATGTTGGACCGCTTACGTCACAGAATGGGCGGAGCTTAATCTCATTTTCATTCTTTGGTTTTAAACAGTGACAGATCTAATGTTACATTACGGAGTATAGTACAAAATACATGTGTGTCAAAAAATATATAATAAAATGAAAGGTATAACAAAACATTTATTGACAGAGTTCTCGGGCAAAATGCGTTTTGTCGGACCCTCGAACCAAACTGTCTGCCTTCGGCCTAACGGCCTCAGGCAGACAGTTTGGTTCTTGGGTCCGACAAAACGCATGTTGCCCTCGAACTCAGTCAATAAATGTATAATATTCCTTGCAGTTTTAAGTGATAGATGATATCACTGTTCGTTATCTCAACTTTTTTCATAGAGTAGACTCGACATACACTCTAGGACTTTTGAAAAATCATTGCAAAACACCATGAAAAATCCACAGGTACTTGTGGACAGAACAACAATCCCCCCCCCCCCCGATATTCAACCCAAGGGCTTATTTCGTTTGATTTTTTGTATATGTACACGTGATCAATAAGTGTAATAAACATAATTTTTGGAAAAAAAATATCCAATAAGCCCCGGGGCTGAATATAGGGGGGGGGGTTGTAGTCCTGTCCACAAGTACCTGTGGAACGATTTCAATGGCAAAGTACTTCTTTTGCAGTCAGTTTATGATCCTATTTAGTATTTATATCTTGGACATACTAAAACTGAATGATTAGGAATGATTAGGAAACACAGCGCTCTTCTGAGTTAGATGCGATGAATTTTTTTTCATAAATCTACAGATCAATAAAAAAAACCGGAATAAAGAAAAGGGGAGTGTTATCATTTTTATTATTTATTGCATTGGCGTGTGCATAATAGCCAGAAGTGGAGTATTTGTAGAATTCTTACACTGGATATAAGATTTAAAAAAGATGCAAAAAAAATAACATTACTATATATCTACTGAGATAACAGGCAAAGTATTTCATTGAGAGAGAAATACAGCTCTATAATCGGGCTCCTAATTCTGTAATGATATTTTAGTGTTAAATGCTATAGAAACATAGGTAAGACTCCAAAGTCCGATGATGACGCCAAAGTCTGATGGTCTTCGCGAACCGTGGCTGAAGATCTCTAGTTCTCTGGTTGTAAAAAAAATCGGAGAGACAAATGAGCGATTATCTATCCGAATCTTATTTTACCAGAGAGCTACAGATCTCTGGTCGAACAAAATATAAAAGACAAACCAGAGATTGTCTATCAGATTTTTTTTTCATCCAGATCTGCAGATACGCGAAACCCCGATAGTTTGTTGTTACATATACATGTAAGTCATGACAATTCTTTGAATTTTGTCTCCTAAGAAGTGAAAATGAAACAGGTTTGGAAAATAAAAAGCAATTATAGACAAATCACACTCAGTGAAGGTTTACAGGTGAAAACAAATTTCAAAATATGTTATCTTGGTGCTAAAATTGAATTAAAATTCTTAAGAAAGATATACGAAGCCAGGAAATATGAGGAAAGGCAAAATGATAAAAATCATATAGGATGATTTTTACCATTTTGCGTTTCCTTATAAAATTCACGTGGCTTGGTATACTTTTCTACAGTTTATATTACACTTTCAGCACCAATGTAACATATTTTAAAATTCTTAGATTTTTTGCGTTTATTTATTGTTTTATGTGCATTTTCTATTTGTTGATAATGTACTGACCTGTATTTTTCATGATACCTTTGTCCTGTTTTGGGAAAAAAAACGTAAAATTTCATAATTTCATCGAGATTGAGTAGCACGCAGTGTAAGATATACGTCTACACTCATCGGATCGGATCTCTATAGTGAAATACATTAGATGAAAAGAAATTTGCTCCTTATATACGAGCTGTAGGGAGAGCGTTGAAGAACAGTAAATATGGCGGACTATGCTTATTTACGAGTAGTGTTCAGCTTTAATATTACAAGGCTATGTCCATTATGAGTATAAATAAATCTGGCAAGAGAAAAATCTATCAAACTAAAATGCTCTTACTTTGAAAGATATGATCAAGTATCCAATCGTTCACCCAGGAATAGAAGATTTCAGAAACTAATTTACTGTTATTATTTTTATACACAGTATTTTTGTCAGTTTCCTGTTAAAATGGATCGTACAAAATTCGTATTTTCAGCTCTACTGGTCAGAGACCACAAGAGCTTATGTTAGTAATGTGTCTGTCTGTAAACAATTTTTATAAATGCTGCTCCTCCTACAGTTTTGGTTTGATTTCAAAATACATGTAACTTGCCACACAAGTGGACTTAACTAAGATACATAATTCTGTACATTGGTTTTTGATTTTGATGAACGTGTTGCCGTCGTTACTAAAAAAAGAAATTTCTATATAATGCTTTCAAAATGCTACCCCTCCTACAGTTTTGGTCTGATTTCAATACAACTTAGCACACAGGTAGAACTATTGTAATGCAAAATTACATATTGAATATGCACATTAATAGTTTAATTGGAATGAGGGAAACAGGGTTAAATGAAGAGAACAAGTCGAAAAAAAATGTCGCCACTACCTGTATTTTTTATTCTCGGTAATACCACAAACATCATAAATAAGGCCAACTTTGCCTTTTTAAATTTGCTTTTGCTGGATATTTTAATAACAAAAGTAAATATCGTTTCAGGTTAGTTAAGCATTTATTAAAGTTAATAATAGTCATTTAAATTTAATCTTTTTTATAAACACTTTCACGAATTTCTCATTATTTTATTTTTTTTTTTACAAATGAATAACCAATTTATTGTTTAATTCTAAATTAAAAAAAAGTCCTGTTTCTATCAAGAAAGACCTTTGCTCATCATTTAATGTCCTTATTATATTTTTTTTGCTATTGCATCCTATGTACTATTGTTATAACACAGAACTGAGAACGTATTTACAATTCCTCGTATAGCGGAAGTCATGATTTTATATCAATAACTTTTAAAAACTACGTATTGAGGACACCGACATAGGTTTCCACTTAGCGACTAATATAGACATTAATCAGAAGGCAAACCTATTTCAAAATGTAAATATCAATCATGAATATATTGTTTTTGTTTTATTTTTGTCTTACAATTAATGTAGAATATGTATGCATTCAATTATGATGTTCACATAATTTACAAAAGCTACTTAATATGTAATTATAAGTTTTATGCCCGTCTTCACTGAAATACTATTTTATCCTTTCATGAATATACTAAACTACCTTGTGACAGCAGGATAATAGAAGGACATGCGCACTTGCTTCGTGACCCGGAGGTTTTGGTTCGCTTCTCGTTCCCGGACTAAAACCCCATGACTTTTCTATCGCCAAATCCCGCAGCTTAAAAAAAGGTTTATATAAGAAAACGAAGTGATGAAATATGAAGATAAGGAACAATCATCAACCTCAGAAGTCACTTATAACAACATAAATCAGGAACAGAGAAAACACTGACCTCTAAAACATCAGAGGGCCTTTACTTACAACAACCGCCTACGACCAGGCGTAATCATAGTCCTGATTTAATTAATAAGAAACTAGCGCACAATTCCGGCTTAGCTGAGTTTCACAAAAAGGTGGAGAAACTTAGGCAAGATAAAAATTTGGGTTTCACGAAAGAAGCACAAAAATTCAAGACTTAAAGAACTTTATGCGGTACATTGCGTATATTTGCCCCCACAAAAGTCAAATTTTAAAAACTTCCAGAAATGTGCTGAATTCAATAAATTGTATGAGAAATATAATTTTACAGAAAATATTATAGTTTTAAAGGAGTGTATTCACGATTTTTGTTTTTATGACCTCACAAACTAGTCCGATTTTATATCCTTTTTTCAGAAAGATGACAAAATGGACAAAATTTCAACAATTTTAGCTTTGAAATTTATAGAGTGTAAGTTTGTTCAGGAATAATATTAACATATTTCATTGATTTTATCTTGTAACACATTATATCAAAATATTGATCCTAAACAACACATGCACTCGGTGACTTTTACTCAGAATATCGACGAAATATGTACATTTTTTCTGTAAAATTCATAAAAAAACTGAAATTTACGTCATGTTTGTAACGTCATTACGTACATATGACGTCCTTTCTTATGACAATATTCAGTGCTTTGAAGTCATCATATACTCCCCTGTTTAAGAAATTAATTAAATATACATGTATCTCCATCAAAGTTTGATTTAGGGGGCAGATATTGGTTATTACCGAATAAAGTTCTTTGCCTTAAATATACGACAAATCATGAATATGCTTACGTTATTAATCTATACACAAGAACTTTTTGTGTTTTTATCATTAAGAATGAATTGATAGAAATATTTTATACATGTCGATGATCACATTCAAAATAAAATATAATTTGCAAAAGTTATGAAAAATAAGAATAAGAAGGTACATCGAAAGTATTTTTAAAATATCAGTCGATGATTTAGAAGTATTTTTTTTTGTATAAAACGTGATAGGTGAAGCAGAGTTATGTTATTTATAATTTTAGATTTTGAAACGTGGTAAAAAAAAAAAGAAACAAGAAATATCAAAAGCAAACAACAAGCTAGTATGTATACTATAAGAGGAGGATTTGCAATTCATACTGTTATAAATATCTATTAGTCCCTTGTCGGTGAAACCGGAGGGGATTAGAGGTTTCTTCTGAGTCCGTCCGTCCATCTGTATCTCCCACTTGGTTTTCCGCACTTTTTTCATTAACGCTTGCAGATATTGAAGTGACTTTTGGTATGTAAATATATCGTAATGAGTTTACAGATCAAGTTTGAATCCCAAAAGTTGAAGTCACCAACATTATATATATAATATTTTTATATTCTTTTAAAATGTTTGGAAAAGGTTTTCACTAAATTACATAGACGTTATAAAATAAATGTTCTAGTGAAGTCATAAATGCTTAACAAAATTCATTAGCTCCCCCAAAAAATCCACAAAATATATTTTTGCTGCATTCTTCTGTTTAGCTTATTTTGGTTTATTGAGAGTAATCGAGGCTCTGTGCATTCACCTCCCTGAAGTACATTTTCTTTCAAAAGATCATCTCACTATTAAAATTCAGAAGTCCAAAACTGATCAGGTAGGTCTCCCAACTTTAGTCAAATTAACCAATCAATCAATCTGACTATAAGATCCGCCCTGTAACCAATCAATCTGACTATAAGATCCGCCCTGTTTATCAGGTTAGAGAATATATCAAATCTAGGTCAAGCAACTGCAACTTGCTGCTTGTTCATGATAACAACAAACCCATCACACGTTTTCAATGTCAATCAGTTTTGCAAAAAGCACTCAATTTCTTGCAAGTCCAGTGTCATTAAAGGTCACATAGCTTTTGCATAGGTATGGCCACCGAATTGGCGAAACAAGGGGTATCAATCAACCAGATCAAAGCACAAGGAAGATGAAATTCAAATGTTTATCAAACCGACATTTGTGCGGATTTACAAGGTTTCAGTTAGGAACAACTTTAAAATCATTATTTAACAATTGTAGAGTTATATTTCAAAATATTACAATTTTTGATATGCTTTAACACTTTAAACTTCTAGTCACTATTAATTTCAACAAAGCTTTCCTCCAAGTGTGTCCATCTGGATACTTGGATCCTCAATACCATACATGGCAGGAGAAGCAGCAGAACATAGGCCTTGGGGAACTAATTTGAACTTGCCAGCTTCAATAACTTGCAATGGTGTAAGGGGACTGCAATAGCATCAGGTTGAACAAACCATAGCAACTATTTTTAAATTTTCTCTCCCCCCCCCCATTTGGTTAATTTTTCATGTCGGATCAAATGATCTGACTTCTGTTGACATCACCTCGAAATCTTTCTCATATTTGGCACAATGAACATTATACAAATACAATGCACTGTGGCCTAACACTAAACTAGTCTGGTCATGTTTACTACCAAGGCGTTATTGGCATTATGCAACTCTTGGGGACGGGTCAAAAATCAATAAATAGAAAAGGCTCAGAATGAACAAGCTAATGAAAAAAAACATGACGAAGGAAGTACAGGGATAAGTTATTGAACATGATCATAATATCAAAGCAACATAAACTTACCTCTACCATACTGATGGCACACACTTATCTAATGTAGGTAACAAAATATTCTTGAATAATCTCCAAGCAGCAATGCAGTTTTTCTTGTAGAACAACCAAAGAATTTTTCCTGCCACAAGCCAGTGAAACAGAGACTTTTCGTTCCCTATGTGCAAACAGTAGTAAACACATGGATGGTTAGAGCATAGACATTTATATCAATAGTTTAATAATTTACGTTTTATGTTAAACACAGAACATTGTTATAATTTTGTGTGGGACATTGTTAATGTCTGTGGAGGGACTGGGGAGTGCGTTGCGGCCGCTAATCAGTAACCTGTTGTGTCTTAAAGCAGGGGGCATGTGTTATGTTTATTATCAAGTTGGTTAAAAATGTTAGTCACAAAAAGCAGTACTTAAAGGTTAATTGTAGTAGAGAAGCTCACAGCCAGTCCATTGCTGGTGCCTCATCCACCTCTCTACCTAGGAAAGGGATGCTTCAGGCTGGGGCATGTTCTTTGGGGGGTGCAACCGTAGGGCAGGCTACTGGGTCCTCCCCTCCATGCATTACACCAGGTAGCTCTCTTTAGACGGGCAAAAAGGGCAGGCACTTCCCCCTCAGAAATCAGTGACTCGTTTAGGCTCTGAGCACCTATGTTCACATGGTGAAGGCTTCATATCTAAGTTCAGAGTAGTCAGCTAGTAAGATCAAGTTAAAAAGTAGCCAAGTCTATAATTAATGATAAGTAATTGTCGTTTACGAACCTTATATATCCTTTGATAATATATTTTTATAAAATATGTAATATTCTACCACGATTATTGCAGACATCAAAGAAATGCCGCGGATATAATGCTCAAATAAATCACGAACGTCACCAAAATATTATCAGATCAGAAACACGTATCAAACTTGCACAGTTGAAATAAATATTTGACTCTAAAATGATAGAATTTTTTAGACCACATTGATGTGTCGACTTTTGCAGTCTGAACACTGTAAATTGCATCAAATTGCTGATGAATGTCGGTTTTTATAGCCAAGCGAGGCTATTCTATGGACCTCCCTACACATTTAAGCAACAATAAAGCAGTTAAACAGGAACATGATCTTGTTATTGTATATTCATTAAAATTAACCATTACATATAATGAACAAATTTTGAAATTTAAAAAGGGCTTTTTTTAAATACAACGAAAGCTCAAATTTTCTGCATTCCATACACAGATACACATCCAAGCAAACAAATTTCCCTCTAGTGTTAAATGAAACAGCGTAATCGAGACATGGTGACCTTTTTTGTTCTCTCTGGAGGAAACGATCAGGTGTTTTAGCGACCTTCTTAATCGAGGCATATTTTCAATTGGGAATGGGGCCTAATTTTGTCCCAAAATCAGCCCGAAAAATCACTGGCCAACATACATGTAGTAAAAGGTGTACATAAAACTAATATTTATACATAAGATAGGCTTAGTAAACTGCACATTTAAATTTATTTGACAAATGCAAGTGCTGCTGTGCAATTAGAAGTGTTAAAAATTGATTCTTATATAAATAAAAAAAAAACTAATACGAAAGATTTTCGTTCACTTTTTTTTCAAAAAATATTGCCGCTGTGGTTTATATTGACTCTATAAAACAAATCCTACTCAGAAAAGAAAGAGGGGTAGATTTGGATCTAGTATGAGATATCCCTTCGGGGGTTACGATTTCAGGGGGAACCTGCTAAGGAGGAAATCCTACTCTGCAACACCAATTTAGAGGCATGGAGTCAGTAATGAGTTGTCAACGAAGTGGCAGATAAGTCCTGTAGTTGTCAAGCTTGAAATTCAGGTTAAAAAATTCAATGCACTAGAGAGTAAAATGAAGTAAAAAAAATAATAACTTAAAAAACAAGATTTGAGAAGAAAGTATGGTTTTTCATGGGGAAAGAATTTGTACGTTTATACTTCACTATCATGCAAAATTGTGTAATGCAGATTATGTTTGTTGTAAAAATTTCACATGTTATTAAAATGGTCAATTACATATCTGATTGTAGAGCGTTGTATTTTTACTTCCGATTAAGTATTAGATTCGAAATTTAAGGTAGTACGAGTGTGAAATCAAAGTAATGGAAAACAAATGATTTTGGCACTTATGGATACACATATGTATAAGCAATGCATGATTATAATATAAAGAAAAAGAGTGTAGCCGTTTGCCCCCTAGCGATTGCCAAACTAAGGGAGGTAAGTCCGTGTGATACTTTCCTTAAAAATACAGTCTGCACACCAACTTAAAAAAATAGGTCAAAGATTATGTAAAATTTTGAAATGTTCATTTTTATTAAACAAGGAACATCTGTTCTAAAAATTAAAAACAAAATTTTCTTTAAACAAATTTGAAATTGTGCTTGCGGCGCCACCTATTACGTCTAATTTTTCTGACCAAAATATTAAAGTTGTGGATCTTAATCAAATTATAAAACATAGACAGAATAATGGAATCAGAAGAAACAATTTATTTTTATAGAATATAACAACAATCAATCAATTTGTCCAAATTTCAGAAAAAAGAGTGGAGCCGTTTTGAAAATATTTAACCCGAATTTCCTCTGATCAGCTTTTCTCTGCAAAATTCTTGTGTTTACGACTGCTCTAAATTTGTCTTCATTTATAATTCAATAAAACCAATTAAAATTAAAAATGGACATGGTACAATATTTTATGAACTATATTTTATCTAAACAATATTCATTTGTAAAATAAAAAAATGTTGTTTCATTAAATGTCCTCCATAGCCATCTATACTGTCCTATGATTCGAAACAATAAAATATGAGAAATATATGAATTGTTATCACATATTTTACAATATGCAGAGTAATGGAAATAAAAAATGCAAAGTCTTTACATAAACTATAACAGCAATTAATTATTTTGTCCAAGTTTAAGAAAAAAGAGTGGAGCCATTTTGAAAATAATTAGCCAGAAATTCCTCTGATCAACTTTTCTCTGCAAAATTTTCATGCTTACGACTTCTCTAAAATCAGTCACATTTCAATAAAAACAATCTAAATGAAAAATGAACATGACACAATTTTATGATCTATAAATTACCTGAACAACTTTTATTTGTAAAATAAAAAACAAAATATTAAAAGTTGATGTTTCACAGTGTACGACCTTACAATGCTAGCTATTATTGTCCATTGACTAACAATGAGATATGAGAAATATGAATCCTTGTCACATAATTTACGTTAGTACATGCAGACTAATGGAAACAAAAAATGCATAGGTTTTACATGAAATATGACAACAATCAATCAATGAGTCCAAGTTTCAGAAAAAAAGAGTGGAGCTATTTAGAAAATATTCAGCCCAAATTTCCTCTGAACATCCTTTCTCTGCAAAATTTTCATGTTTACTAATAAAATTATTCCAATAACATTTCCAAATTATACAATATGTATTGAAATGAATATTGTACAAATTTTATGAAATAAATGTTATACCTGAACTTTCATTACAAGCATATAAAACAATTATTATAATTATGTTGTATTATGAGCTCAGACTGTTGTTTTATGAGCTCAGACAAAACTTGACTAGTTTAAATAATGGAAGAGTATCTAGAAAACTATGAACCTGTGTGACATTTTTCCCCATATTTTCACAAGTATATCAATGCATGAAAAAGTACAGGAACATCATAATTTCTTATATTTCGACCAAGTTCCACCACACTGTCATCGGTAGACAAAAAATCCAAAGAGCTTGTATAGAATCTGTCCTTATGTTTACTGCTTTCACCTCACTCTTTGTCATTGTGGTACATTTTCATTCCCCAGGTTCTAATTCCAGTCCTGTTATCTCTCTTACTTTTGGATGAATTGGAGTCTTTGGTAGTACATGAACATGTAAATATGTACTGGTTGAAGTGGTTTTCTCCATTGATGGCCAAAATTTGTAGTATATGTGTAGCATATGCTCTGGCTAAAATAAAATAAATTACATTAATTAATTATTCATTTATTTAGGTACACTTAACTAGAAGAGATATATGGTATAATAAACGTTATACTCCCCTACCAAATACTGGTACAGCATACACATATACAATACAAAAGAATACATATAAGAGATGCATCACTCTCATTTAAAAATTATACACTATTGACTTGACTTTTTCAAAAGTAGGTCAAATTTTAAAATCAGTTCAATTAGTATGCCCCGTGTTAAAGTTTTTCCAAGAGTTAGTCAAATTCCATGATGAAGGTAAAAAAAAATTACCAATAAAAAACCTCCTTGCTGGTATTCTGTCTTTATCATGAGAACTCCTCTAAAGCACATCCAGAAGCCTGAAAAATTTCTTCCCGAACTTCATTTGTAGATGTATTCTGCTGTCTGTGAAACAACAAGGATACATGTATTTGAAGATTAACAAGTCCTTGAACAAGATATGTTTGTAAAACACTTATTGCCCCCTCCCCCAGATAATTGGAATTTTTCTAAGTTGAATGGACATGACGCTGCAAACAAATTCCCTGATCTTACCTACCCAAAACAAACCTTGACCTAGATATTCTTATGATAAATCTGTACACCAAATTTCATTTCAATACATGCAACCTCTGCACAGAAAATAAACAGAAACTGGTTGGACTGACAGACTGACTGACCAACCAACAGACAGCTGAAAAGCAGTATGCCCTCCCTTTACACTGATATCATACCCCTTACTGGAAAAAAAATCATACCTGTATGTACAATTTATCAGTAATTAATTAAGTATATTAAATGAAATAACACAGTGAATATATAAGTTTCTTGAAATTATACTGATATAACCTCGAATGTGATTTGACATTCACTAGGAATTGATTTTTATTGAAATTTATTGACTTTCCATGTTACTTATAAATAAAAGTAAATGACAAGAAATTGTGCTATGTATCAAATGATCTAATATTAAATAAAATAAAACCCCTTAATACCCCCCCCCCCAAAAAAAAAATGTGTGTGTTTAATTTATGCATACTGTGCAGACCTGGGGTCAATTACTTTGAAATGTAATGCATTACATTACAATTACTTTGAAATTTTTATCATTACAATTACAATTACCATTACTCTCATTTAGAAAAGTAATTAATTAAATTACAATTACTTTGTTAAAGTAATTAATTACATTACACATTACATTTTATAAGAGAAAAACACAACACGAATCACCACACAATTTATACTTATAAATTAACTTTTACACTTTTTGCTCGATAATATGCTTTCCCTCAGATCTATAAATCAAAGTGGTATTTGGATTTTGGATTCATGTATCATGTTCATGTAGTTTACTAATCCAATCTACAGTTGACAAAGAAAGTGGATCAGAACACTTTCAATGTTGTAGTTTTGTTCAATATCTGATTTTGTTTTTTTTTCTGTTGTTTTTTAAATAAATGATTTATTGAACATTTCCTACTAGATGTTTTTATGCAAACTAATATTTGATTAACAGATTATGCTATAAATGTATAAGGAGTATTAAAAACTTAATGAATTAATTAGCACTTCTAATTAGCTAAACAGATATAATCAATGAAGCCATAAATTAAACACAACCAAAGGAGATAATTACAAGTACTTGGATGTAGGATTTAAATTTTGAGGCCTTAAGCTACCAAAAAAAAAAATGAATGATGGTCAATTTATCAGTCTATATTGATATTTTGCCTTAGTTTCTCTTTGTGTCTACAATAAATCATACTGATCTTGTATCATGTTTACCCGGTCCATTTTTCCAGATTGAAAAGGGAAAAAAAGTACCCGTAGAAAAATATAATTTGTATCTTAATTTAACTGTAAGTCTCACTATACCTACATGTATATTAATATCACTTTTTTGTATCTTTCTTTTAAACCTTAAGATTTCTTTTAATATTTTTCTTTGGTTCTCTTCAATTGATTTTACAATTGCCTTAATTGTCAAGAAGATTTCTATTAAAAGAATTATTTAGTTTGTCTATAAATTACAATTTGATGATATAAAAAAATATTGTAGGATATAGGATTTTAATTTTAAGACTCTAACATTATTAATAAAAAAATAACTTCTCAGTGACATTTATTTGTTTCAGATTCAAAAATAAAAAGAGACTAATATATAAAATGTAATTGAAATGTAATTGAAAAGTAATTGGTCATTACAGACATTTTTTTAAAGTAATGCATTACATTACAATTACTTGTAATTGAAAATGGATCCATTACACATTACACCCCATTACTTTGAAAAAATGTAATGATTACAATGCATTACCATTACACATTACCATTACCCCAGGTCTGATACTGTGGT
>NW_026926938.1:0-29554 GCF_032062105.1 Saccostrea cuccullata | reverse complement strand
CAAAAAGAAAATAAAAGGAGGATTATTATTATCATTTCCTTTCACGAGATTATTTTCAAATTTGATTCATTCAATTTACAAAATGTATTTATTAATCAATGGAATTACTTCCTTAATACAGGGAAGTATCAACCAAAACAAACACTTGGGTATAATTAATATTATATCGATTTTTTGATGCTTCGTGTTTTGCATAACTATTTATCTGAAGATATATTGCATTTTAAGACTTGAAAATTGTTGAATCTGTCAAAAAACTAGAGGCACTATGAGCAATAAGGTCACTAAATGATACCCCCGCCTCCCATATGGTTATAATGGTAAAGTCCATTTTGCTAGGGCCGGGAAACCCAAAATATGTGTCGGATCAAAAAGTAAAATAGGAGGTCACAATGGCAATATGTAATTAAGATTCTGTGAAAATTTCATTAAATTTCACTCAGTGGTATAAGAGGAGTTGCGGATAAGAGATGAAGCACCCGATAGCGTAACAGACGAACGGACGGACGTACAGCTAGACGGACAGACGGAAAGACATACCGATAACAGTATACCTCTCCCACTTTTCAAGCGGGGGTTTAATAATACTTTAGATAAACATTTAACCATGCGGTTTTTTTTTCCAAATATTTCTTGGCTGCATGCTGGGGCCATAACTTAAAACTGAGAGCATAAATTTAACTACTGAAGAGATAACTTCATCTAAGACTATACGTTAGAACTGCATGTATTTACTAACGGCCTATTATTTTAAAGGTTACTGTAGACCTTGAAAACAACAAGCATAATTCAAGTTTATTACATTTTGCGGTGTTATTACATTTGGCGTTGTAACAGCGCTTTCATTTCATCTTCATAAATATATATTTATACCCCCCCCCGCTGGAAAAGTGGGAGGGTATATAGTAATCGGTATTTCCGTCCGTCTGTACGTCTGTTACGCTTTGGAGTACCCATTTCTTATCCGCAACTCCTCTTATACTACAGAGTGAAATTTAATGAAACTTTCACAGAATCTTTATTACCATCTTGCCATTGTGCACCTCCTACAGGGACGTAGCAACGGGGGGGGGGGGGGGGGGGGGGTCCTGGCCCCCCACTTTTTTCCCCAACATTACCTTTACTATAGTAAATGTTCATTGAAAGGATGGTTGCCCCCCCCCCCCCCAATTTTTACCATAGTATAGTGACTAGTGACATCAAAGAATTGTAGGAAAAAATTGGAAGTGAAAGTAATTTGGCCCTAAAAAATGTTGGCCACTACCCCCTTCCCCCCCCCCCCCCCCCCACGAAATAGGATTTTCGAGTTTGGGCAATTTTTAATTTTTTTTTTTTTTTTTTTTTTTTTTTTGCTTGTCAACTTTTTCGGGTAATTAAAAAAATTTTTCCGCTGGCTGCCCCCCCCCCCACTTTCAAAAACGATGCTACGTGCCTGTCCTATTTTACTTTTTTATTCGACACGTATTTTAAGTTTCTCATAGCAAAACATGGACATTGCCATTATATTTTAATTATTTTGATGAGGCAGGCCCAGGATAGACAAGAGTAGAGGAAGTTTGTTGCTGCCCTACGTACTCGAGCTGTAAAGGGCAATGATGACTATTTTCTTAATAAATGAAATATTCTCGATAATGTACGAGTTACTCATTTTTCCAGGATCTGGTTGCACGAACGATAGTTAAATTATCTTTAAGTTAATGCCGTAACTACCTGTTGAATAGTTATTAATAATAATAATAATAATAATAATAATAATAAATACTTTATTTAAAGAAGGTAACCTGGTTAGTGCATGCACTATTCTTCCCCAGGGCCTTCTATATATATCAAATACAAAAAATAATACAGAATACAATTCATCATATATAATAGTAATATGTTTAAGGAATTACAATCATACGATAATGAATATAATGTCCATGTATAGTTTTAACAATCATAATACAATATACAATATCGAAACCTTATTGTCCTCAAAAAATTGTGCGACAGCTGATGATGTAATTTTCTATATTACGCTTAAATGTTCGTAGAGATTGAGAGAATCTAATGTGTTGGGGAAGTTTATTCCATAGATGTACACCTGAATACTGAAAAGATGTCTTGAATAAGTTTGTACGAAATTTCGGCAATCTTAGATCATAATTACTTTCAGATCGTAGATTATAAGAAGTAGAAGAATGAAATTCAAATAAATTACAAAGATATTGGGGAGTCGTTCCACTGAAAATTTTGTATAATAATATGTATTTGTATAGATCAACTAGCTCATAAACTGTTAACCATCCAAGTTTCTCAAACAGTGGTTTAGAAGAAGAATCTGGACTTGCGTCAAGAATAATCCTTGCTGCCCTTTTCTGTAATTTAAATAATCTGTCCATGTCCTGCTTGGGGGCATTACCCCAAATAGTCAAACAATAGTTAATAGATGGTAAAATATAAGCATTGTAATATAGTTTTCTGGTATGTAGAGGGGGAAATTTCTTAATCCTTCGAAGAGTAAATAACTTATAATTTATCGTTTTACAAACCAAGTCAATATGATTTGCATATTGTAACTTATCATCAATATGTACACCAAGAATTTTTTCAGTTTCAACCATTTCAATTGTTTTGTCTGAGGCATAAAGTTTTAAATTTGGATTATCTAATTTTGATTTTCTTTGCTGTGTTCCCATTAACATACATTTTGTTTTATCTACATTTAAAACCATTTGATTTTGAGCACACCATTTCTCAATCTCACAAAGATCTGAATTTAGTGTATTTTCTAAACATCTTGCATTATTATTATTAGAATACAGAGTTACATCATCAGCAAACATATCAATATTTGAATTGTTTACATGTAATGGAAGGTCATTTATGTACAATAAAAATAAAAGTGGGCCCAAAATTGACCCTTGTGGCACTCCTGCTGTGACGGGTAGAATATTGGAGACACATGATCCAAATTTAACACACTGGGTCCTATCGTAAAGATATGATTTAAACCACTTTATAGCTGTTTGGTCAAATTTGTAATGGGTTAATTTCTCTAGAAGAATATCATGATTCACTAAATCAAATGCTTTACTAAAATCTATAAATGTTATACCGATTAATTCACCACGATCCATTGCAGTAAGCCAACTTTCTGTTAGTTTTGTAAGTGAAGTTTGACAGGAATGGAGTTCCCTAAACCCCGACTGGGATTGTGTTAGTAGATCAAATTCATTAGTGAAATTTTGTATTAGCTTAGCTACATGTTTTTCTATCAATTTAGATATAGTTGGTAGAATAGAAATAGGACGATAATTATTCGGGTCAGCTTTGTCACCTTTCTTAAAAATAGGTGTTACTTTGGCTTGTTTTAAATTTGTCGGGAAAATACCACTTGCTATGCTAGCGTTAATAAGATGAGTTATAGGTTTACATATATATTTAGATGTGACTTTCAGAAGACGTGGCCCAATGAAGTCAATGCCAGCTGATTTATTGATATTTAGAGAATTTAACATGTTATAAACTTCACTTTCCTCAATTTGATGAATACTAAACAATGTTTCTTCATCAAGCTTAGACCTAACAAAATTACATAATATATTAGGATCATAATCATGTTTTGGCATATCCAATAGAAGCTTGTTAGAGACATCCATAAAGTGGTTATTAAAAGTATTTGCAATATCCTGTAAATTGTCAACAATTTCACCATTAGAAGACACATGAGATGGAGTTGTATTCTTAAGATTACATGTTAATTGATTAAGATAGTTCCACATTTCTTTGGGATTTGAACTCTGTTCAATCGCTGTTTTATAGTAAGAAGATTTTGATTTGTTTATAAGAACGCTAACTTTGTTTCGATAAATTCTATAGTTCTCCATGTCTCCTTCTTTGTGGTAATAGTCCCGTAAATGTCTAGCATTGTTTATTTCTTGTGTCATCCATTTAGGACGGATTTCACTCTTTACTCGTTTTGTTTTAATCTGTGCATGCTGGTCAAGGACGCTATTAAATAATTCATAGAATTCAGTTAGTATTTCATTAGGGTCATGCATCTGGAGGAGATTGTTAAATTCTATTTGTTTTAAGTCTTGGAGGAATTTATTTTCATCAAACTTTTTGAAGTCTCTATACTGAATTTCTATATGTTTTCCTTTTTGCGGCATGCATTTTGTTTTTCTAGTGGCACATATTGGGTAGTGATCAGAGATGGCTATAAAAGGTATATTTACTTCACACATGTTATCTGGTTTATTGGTGTAAAAGTGATCTATTAGGGTACTTGAGGTATTAGTTACTCTGGTTGGTGTTGTAATTAATTGTGAAAAACCATACTCTTCCATAGCATATGTCCAACTTTGTGGGGGTTCTTTGAATAAGTCTACATTAAAGTCACATGTTAAGATAATTTCTGCATCGTCACAGCAGGAGGCACAGTTAATCTCTCTAGCCAGGTCCTCTGCCCAGCAGGAGGGAGCAGATGGTGGACGATATGCTGAACAGTAATAAATTGGTTTAGAATTTTTAATCTTTAATTCCAGCCAAATTGTTTCAATATTATTGATTTCAAAATCAGGCCTACGTTTATATCTTATATTATTAGAAATGTAGACAATAATTCCACCACCTGCTCTCAGAATGCGATCTTTTCTTTCCATATCGAAACCCTCAATATACAATTCAGAATCACTGACTTGGTCATTCAAGAAGGTTTCACAAAGTCCTAAAATATTTACAGTTTGTTTGTCATGAAGTAATAGTTTAATTTCTTCAATTTTAACTTGCAAGATACTAGTAACTATGTTCACATGTGATAAATTATGTTGCAATGTGATATCAACACATTTGAAGTTGATATAAAAATCCGTCATTTTTTATGGGAAACTTAATAGAAAAAGAAATTTTCATAACAACAAATTTTACATATACCATATGTTGTCGTAAATAGTCACATGACAACAGTTTTATCTCGCATGTTGGGACACATGTAAATAAAACGTTTCCAGAAATATTATATTGACATGAATGAAACATACATGTATGGAGATAACGAACAGTATTCGGATCAAAAGTCCATAAAAATATACAAAATAGGAGCAAAGCAGACACGGATCTCCAAAACATCAGAGATGGGAGCAGATGCCATGGAGGAGTAAGCATCTTATGCTTATATGATCATATGATCATATGATTCTTATATATAAAAATGTTTTGCATTAATTCGTAGCTTAAATTAAAAAAAAATGTCAGCAAGAGCTGAATAGAGAAAAAAAAGAAACCTACCCAATCAAATCTAAATTAATTTTTTGGAAAACAAATTATATAATGCATCCCTCAAATAATTATTTTTAAAATAATAGTAAATAATTACCTGCACGTCCACCTCACTCGGCATTTCAGTTGCGAATGCTTAAAATGGGATACTAAATCAATTTTCTGCTAAAATCATCTGATTGGTTGAGAGATATGTCCCCAAATACGAATGTAAATTGGTGAGGTCATTAGAAAGGTCATGTCACAAGTCATTTAGAATACTCGTTTCCTACTGTATCAGAGATACAGGGCGGGGCCCGGCTCGAGCTATCGCTCTCGCCTCAAGCCCCGCCCTGTATCTCTGATACAGTAGGAAACTCGTACTCTAAATAATACTTAAAAATAGACTGCACTTGACATAGATGACTAATTTTTATGATATGTTTCATAAGGAATGCATGTTTTCAATAAAGGTACGTTTTTTACTACTGAGTTTTGAAAAATTGTAGTCACTTTCCCAACATGTAGATTGAACGCTTCATTTATTTTAATATAATACAGTAGATTAATATACTAGTCATTTTTGGCTTTGTTCAGGTAACAGAATTTCAGGTTTTTTGTTACATGATTTTATGTTTGTCATTCTTTTTTGCCCTTTGTCCCTTAAAAATGATGGCTATGCATGCATTGATGTGTAAATACACCTAATATATACTCACCGTCAATAGAAACGCAACACCCTAATTTTAGGGGTGAAAATTATATACGGGATATAACTATGTACCAAAAAAGTTAGGACATCTTTTACTTTGCCAAATCAGTTATTTAACGGTTGAATGATTTTCATTCCATTACCGGAAGTTGATTTTTAGCTCCCTGAACAGAAATCAAAAAATAGCATTTTTAATAAAATTATTGACAATATTTTGGGTTTTCAAGGTTTTGTACCTGTTAATTATAAGTCTTGTACTAAAAGTCCGGAAAAAATATCCTTCTTTCTCTTCCGGATGTGATGCCTGTATTTTCTCAAAGTAACTGAAAGCACGCATTTTCATTGCTAATGTTGGAAATTTTCAAAATAAAGAAAAGGGAGAGCTACAGATGCAAATATACACTACATAACGACTTTTCGGGCTCATATGTTTCAAAAGCATGAATGACAGTTCCTTGACCGGAAGTCCAAGGGTTACTACACTACGCCAAGTTAGAGAAAATTCGACCTCAGGATCTGAAAAACAGGCATTTAAAAAAGGACAAGAATATTTATTTCGCTCAGATTAAGACATTGATAAACTTAATGCATGGTAGAATTCGGGCTGCTTATATTGTACATGGCAGACTAGCACGTTTTAATTGAATGGTCGGAAGGGGGGATGTTTTAGAGTTATGTGTTACTTTATAAGGTTTAAAGATAAGATTAAGAATGAATACATAAATGTAAAAAGTAAATTTACAAAACAATGATACTTCATTTGAACTTTAAATGTTATCTTTAGACCTTAGAAAGTAACACATAACTTTTAAAACATCCCCCCTTCCGACCATTCAATTAAAACGTGCTAGTCCGCCATGTACAACATAAGCAGCCCGAATTCTATCATGCATTAAGTTTATCAATGTCTTAATCTGAGCGAAATAAATATTCTTGTCCTTTTTTAAATGCCTGTTTTTCAGATCCTGAGGTCGAATTTTCTCTAACTTGGCGTAGTGTAGTAACCCTTGGACTTCCGGTCAAGGAACTGCCATTCATGCTTTTGAAACATATGAGCCCGAAAAGTCGTTATGTAGTGTATATTTGCATCTGTAGCTCTCCCTTTTCTTTATTTTGAAAAATTCTTACATAAGCAATGAAAATGCGTGCTTTCAGTAACTTTGAGGAAATACAGGCATCACATCCGGAAGAGAAAGAAGGATATTTTTCCGGACTTTTAGTACAAGACTTATGATTAACAGGTACAAAACCTTGAAAACCCAAAATATTGACAATAATTTTATTAAAAATGCTAATATTTTATTTCTGTTCAGGGAGCTAAAAATCAACTTCCGGTCATGGAATGAAAATCATTCAACCGTTAAATAACCGATTTGGCAAAGTAAAAGATGTCCTAACTTTTTTGGTACATAGTTATATCCCGTATGTAATTTTCACCCCTAAAATTAGGGTGTTGCGTTTCTATTGACGGTGAGTATACATTCATTATCCTCCAAAACACGCTATGTAAACAACTATTAATAACAATAAATGATATAAATGGAAAGTAATATTTACTGATCTGATAAAGTGCTACTATCATTTATAAGTTCAATTATTGTCATTTATCTGATAAAATGTGGGGTGAAGCATCATAACAACAGGTAATATCTAATAGACATATATGTCATGTAAAATAAAAGTGAACTTTTTTTAATTCAATATTGCTATATATCAAATTTTATCATTTATATCTTCAGTACAATGCAGATTTGTTAATAATTTCTAATTCAGTTTAAGTTCCGATTTATGAATTTAATCTTCATATTAACATTCTTAAATTTCAACGACTACAATAATTGTACATAACATCAAGGTAAAACTTTTGTGTTTGTCTATTGACACGAGCCCGATCTATCAATGTTAATGTTTACGTTTTTTCCACCTGTATTCGTAAAGGACAATCATAATTCTGTGTGTAGTTTATGAAATATTATCTTTTGAAAGTGGAAGGATGTATGTCAATCAATCACTTCCCGATATTCGTAGTTTTTATATATATATATATATATATATATATATATATATATATATATATATATATATATATATATATATATAATTTTTAACACATTTAATAACATAAAAGGTTGGTCCAGCAACACATGTATGTAAGTCGTGATATAATATCCAAATTTAAGAAAACGTGAATTTCAAATGATTGTACATGCTCCAATTACCTTATTTTATAAAAAAAAAAAATTGATATTTTACTTACTGAATTTTGATGAAAGGCAGACATTTTAGACATACATTTTGACGCCCTACCACGGTGTTTTAAGTTTCGGTTACACAAGATTAAGTCTACCTTCAAGGTTGAAGTATTTTTAATGGGATGCACACAATGATAATTGTTCGCTTGCGTTCTCTTTTTACCTTGGTTATAATAAGGAAGCAGAAAGTTGATGCATTTATTCAGTACAAAAACACTTTCTAAAGATAGATGGACCTATACTTTTATCATTGTTCTTTTTCTTCATCTTCAAATCCCTCTAATATTTAAACAATAATCAATACATGTTTTGGAATATGATTGGTAGTACCCCGTACTTGTGCAATAAAGTATATCAATTTTCATTTACATCCTACAGAAGGCAATCGGGTACCTTAAAACTTTGTTCATAGAACTTCTTACGGTTAATACGGTAACCAGATCATCTTCTGTAATATTAATGATAAGGACTTGTAGATAGTCAAATAGTTTTACCTTAGAGATCAGTTGGATAGGGGTTAAAATGATGCTTTTCCCATCAAGTGCTTTTTCTGGTTCTCAGTATTTCTTATACATGTCTTAGAGTGTTCCGATATATCATAAATACACGATTCCAAGTGTTATCAATTTGCTTTACCATTATTTCCTTGCCCGTATAAATTCACGCTTCTTTGTCTTAAAGACTCGGATATAAAAGAAAATTGTTTGCATATATGTTCTTAATCAATGACCACAACTTATTTCTTCTTCATCTCTTCTATATATATATCAAGATTTAATTGAATTATTTATGACTGACTTTTTAAAGAAGTCCACTGTTTGTTTCCAGTTTCATCTGAAATGGTCAGTAATTTAGATTCGCCAATCGTAACCACCTCCTCACTCTCTTTTTTTTTTTTTTTTTTTTTTTTTTTTTGCATTTTATTTATAGATTTTAAAAGTATACGCTTTATTGCTCATCAGTTGGGACTAATGTGCACCTTATACTATCTTGTGACATCTAGTTTTAGTTTCGCTTTATGTGCAACAATGTGCAACGCTGACCTCATTCTGTTTTAAAAAAAAAGAAGGAACAAAGACTTCGTTATTCGTTTTCACAAAACTAGTAAATTAAGTAATTATAATTGTGTGTGCATTTTATATAATATTTAACTACATTTTCCTTGAGGGTGAATGGTTCGTGTCAGAGATTATAAGGTAACATTTCTTATAAATAAAGATCACGACATTTTTTCTGTTATTCGTTAAAGAATTTGAAATAAACTATGACAGATGAAAAGAACATTAACACTAAAGTCAAACTGAGGATGGTTAAGCAAATTCCTCTGCTCAAGTTAACCATTGCCGATTGATATTTTAATACCACTATCAATTTGTTTTACTACAATTGCATAAGAGAATATTTACATGTACAACGTTTTTTCTATACTTTCATTATTTTAAAATTTCTTGTCCTTATGAGGATGTTTATATCTAGCAGGAAGGTATTTCTGGATGAAAGAGGTGATATGACTGGACACTACATCTGCCATATTAGAATTCCTTGACATGGAAATTGTTCTGCTGTGCATGATTTATACAGTATGTAACTAATAAAAAAATCACCCCAAGAAAACCATAGTCAACCTCGGTTGCGCCTCGGTTGACAATGATTTTCTTGGGGTACATTATGGCACGCCGATTGGTTCAAAAGTATTTTCTGCACGACCTTAAACAAAAATTACACGAGTAAGACAAAACTTACACAAAGTGAGGAAAATACACACAAAGTTATTGAAATTTACACAAACTATACAAAAACTACACAATTAACAAAATATTTACACGATTTAATGAGAAAATTACACAAACGTAAAAACGAAAACTGCACAAGTGAGAATATACAACGTCGACATAATATACGACGCATCCTCATTGCGCACATTTCATTAATATTCATTAGAGAACAGCTCAGTGTGGTTTAGATGCTTGAAACATTATAAAACAAGAGGATGAGTAATGTGTTAACAATATTAATCTTTTAAAAAAGATTCAGTCTTTCAGAATTATGCTAGACTCTCAAAAATATGCACAACGTGTTTTACACATGTAAAAATTGACAGGCACACAATATGCATATAAATTAACACCCCCGATTAAAAATATTCTACACATGTATAGATAACGTAAAAAGGGGGGGGGGGTGCATATATATTATCAGTTGCGTGTTTTTATGTTATACCTCTATATAGCAATATCTTTTGAAAGTTCAAAACAATGATATTATCATAGTAAAGGCAAATAAATAAAAACAGCGTGAAGTACTACAGGAGAGTTAACAACAAATCAAACTCTTCTCCTCCACCACCCACTGTGTGTACTTTGGTAATAATTAAGGATGTGCGTGACCTTTTCATATCGAGAGATTCCTCCCTGCTGGTTCTGGAATGAAAGACACCTGTACGCTAATCGATTTATAGTAACTGTTATTTGACACATCAATAATACCTTTTGATTGAAGGTTATTAGCAATTCATACAGAGATTTTGAAGCAATGTTGCTGTCATCTGGGTTGTGGAATTTGCCAGATACATTTTTAGAAGTAAATAGTAAAAAAAAAAAAAAAAAAAAAAACGAGCAAATAATTGCGCAACTTTAATTTTAATATTGACACGAATATATCATTTTTTGAAATAACTATGAATGTGAAAAAGTAGTACATGTAGTCTTAAATTTTGAACAACGTGTGGTGATTACATAAATACATGTATCCATGAAAATTTAGTAAAATTATACAGTCGTTTTACTTATGTGAATTTAAGCTAAATTTCTGTCTGTTTAGTGTAGATTATTTTGAATAAGTAAAATGCATATAAAGGAGTTAACAATTTAAAATTATAATATGCAGATTCATATGTAATATCGCTTTTTAAAGTGAGGGGGCGGGGGGGGGGGGGGGGAATTACCTAAAAAACCTAATTAACGAGCAAAATAAGGTAAAGCGTTCAATCTCGAAAATCCTATTTCGTTGAGGTAGTGAGGCACCTTCAATTCTAATCCAACAACAAAAAAGGGGGCTTTCAGTGGACATTTTACAATGGAAGTAGGTTCTGTTTGCAAAACAACAACAAACAAAAAAAGGAGAGGGGGCAGCCCCCTCCTGATGCTACGTGCCTGAAATATATTTTTAAGAATTTAAGGGTACATGAAATAGCCGAACGATATCCTGGGATTTGCCTGCGTTCGACCTAACAAAAGTTAAAAATTGGGGGTTGGGGTCAACCAGCATGTAAAGAAAAAAATTACTATAACAAAATCTATACTCGAAAATAAAGGGGGGGGGGGTCTACAGGCCTGATTGACGATTAATTTCGTTTCATAATAATATAATCATGTTTTTCTTTATAATGACCATATATTTGGGTAAAAAAGTAATCTTGTAAAAAAAAAAAAAACTCAGTGTTTGGAAAATAATTTTAAATTAAAAAATCTTGAAGTCGAATTCGAAATGTAAACAGAATTTGTTGTCTTGGAAAATATTTCCAAGAGATCGAGCTCCATAAAGAACATGAATTTTTCAAGAGTGATAAAACGCGTTCTATGACACTGCTGTATCCATTCCAATTTTTTTTTCATTGCATCCTATTTGTAACATTATAGGTATAGATGTACTTAGTAAATCACAATGTTTTAAAAGTAACAAAAAAAAAAAAAAAAACACAAAAGCGCATGTACATAAAGCACAGAGAGTATATATGTTTTTTTTTATCTGGTCCTTTTTATTAAAATGAAAACATTTATCATGTAATCGCCATTATGAATGAGGGTAATGCTTACAAGAAATGTCATGTTTTTTTTAATTGAGTAGTTTATAACTGAAAATATGAGATTTCATGGAAGGAATTCATAACAAAGTAGGCTAAAGATCTCCAACCAAAACTGATATCCTGATTTTTTATAAATATGAATACATGTGTTATTAGAATGAAATATTTTTTTTAATGTTTGACATTAGATCTAAAAACATGCTGTGTACATCTAAGGTAATCCCAACTTAAGTTTAAAAAAATATATATCCAGCCAAATGAATATAGGTATATATAATGTCCTATTCCGAGTGGTAAAGAAAATAAAATAGGTACAAATGAAAAGTACCAAAATTAATTCTACAGCCTAATGATTATAATCAGCAATAATTCTGCCAATTTCATGAAGAATCAACTTTATTAATCGTTTGATTATGCAAATGTTAATTTTATATTTATACAAGTAATTTCCGTTAAAGTTGTATCTATAAATTAGAAGTTTTCAAAAGCTATAGAGAGTTTATTTAAATAAAAAACAAAACAAAATAATTCTAACATTTTTTTTTTTTTAGAAAATCAAGATCCTAGTCAGCCGTACTGTTTATCGTTAGGTACTTTTAGTTCGAAGTCGAGTGCATCATATGCAATGTTTTTTTCCCGCATTATACGATTCCTTCTTGTCACAATTTTTTTCCGGCATCAAAATAATACCTCCATATATTGGTTAGGATCTCGGTCAATATAAGATCAAAGGCCTGAAGGGCCACAATGGCGCCGCGCTTTAGATATGGCATTGAAACTGTTAAATTACTGGCATGTTTAAAAGCATGCATATGTCTATAGAATTATATAGCTTAGTTGTAAATAAAATATCCCGATTTGAGCATTTATGAAATAAAAACATTCAACTCATTAATCCAAGATTCTTCTGACTCGAACCCCTGCTTTTATATTGTTACTCGTGCAGGGGTTAGTATATAGGTCCCTTGTGCTAAACTTGAGATTCCAATTTTAGGGGGTTTGAAATTACTTTTCCTCTCTCTTAGGCCTAATTAATATAATTAACTTGTGCAATGTGTACTAAATGTACAGTTAGATCTGCACTGCCTTCGATCACTTTATTTTATGTAATGAAAGTTGTTTTCCTGGATTCCTTGACATGTACATAACTATCGTTTCTTTTTCTCTTTGTTCAATTTGTTCCTGCTGGTCCTGATAACCATTTTGTTCTATCGTAAGCCATTTTAAATTTTGATTTGTCAAAACAATCCTAGTTAATACGCCAGTTTCGAGATTGTAACTCTTCTGTGATAGAGGCGCAAAAAGTATCTATTTCGGCATGGAGGTGGGACAGGTTGTTTCTGTATACAAACGTGCATAAATAAATGAACGATATTTATGGATTTTAAAATTTATTAAATGTTGTAAAAAGATAATGATATTAAGCTGTGATGTATTTGATGATTTTATCAAGTTCAACTATGCATATTTACAAATTTACTTTAAATTATAGGTACTTGAAAACGAAATAAACGTCATAGTCTTAATAAAAAGTAACTGATTTTCTTGATTGTACAAACAAAAAGTTTGTGGGTTTTTTGAAGTTGTAATAAGGAAGAGAATCAATGTGTCATTTAGATCGCCTACGTACAATGTTCAGATGCATGTGTACCGTTTTTATTAGAGGTCCAAATAGCTTCCCTCGTCTGAAAAGTCTCACATCAACCGACATTTTCTTTTTTGTTACGATTTTTTTGCTTTAAAAAATGAGGTCTTTAAATTAAATCGGTTATTCTCGAAATGTAGAGTGCATCCCGACAATCATGTAGTTATGATAAACCGGTATATCGATGATACAATGTATCCAATATCAAACATTTGTCCCACCTGTTTGTTTACGCGGCAACGAAACTCCGGCCCCTCCCCAACGAAAGAGCGCACCAAGGGAGATAATCTCGAAACTTGCGTATTGTTTACACCTGGACTGATAATTTACTTGCCTACTGCACATAGCCCTCGGCATTGTTTACGTAGATAAAGCTTGGGTTGTAACTGGAAATTAAAAGTACAACCTAATTTACGAACCAAATCCGGAAATCGGCCGATAAGCATGACCCGCCATGTCATAAAAATAATCAGGTTAAGGGTCGAAAAGTAACCCGACGAAAGTGGGTGAGTTGGCAACTATCTACAGAACTGTTGAAATTGTATGATTTTCAAGCAATTTATGGAATAAACGCAAAAATTGGCATGTATATTCCTACGCCAGATACATGAAGGTCTTGGTTCGAGTAATATATTATTTGGCGCATGAAGAAAGCGGTGAGCAGTCAGAGATTTCCTCATAGCTAGATGTACAAGCTAAAGCTCGACGCCATAAAAAACGTAATATTTTCGAACAACTTTGAAGTATTCTCACACATAGATCACATAGAAACACTTCATTTGTTCGATTGGTATTAGCCAGAAATCGGATTGAGTTTTAGCAAAGAAATAAAGAAGCAAAATGCCATCGTCAACGCCATTTTCCATTCTCGATTATATCCAGTTAAGCATACATGAAGAGATAAAGAGTACAGAAAACCAAGAACACAATGAATATTCCATGTGCATAATAATGATATGCGCAGCTGTATGCGCAGTAAAATTGTTTGTGTAATTTTTAGTTTCCTCTGCTCGTGCAATTTTTTATTTTTGTTTGTGCATATTATACCCCTAAATCGTGTAAAAAATTTCGGATTCGTGTATTTTTCGTTATGTTTGTGTTAAAATATTTCAAACTATGTGCAATTTTTACCTATACGTGCAATTTTATTTTACTCGTGTATATTTTTCATCTAGTTCGTGTATAAAATCTTGATCGTTGTGCAGAAAATACTTTTGAACCAATCGGCGTGCCATAGTACATGACAAAAATTTTCATTTTCAATGCCACTCTCAACTACATTCAATATTTATACAATAGCTCGAGATGTTGGCAGTTCCTATCATATAAATTTGATAATTTTTTAAAACATTATTTCTTGCACTTGATTTCAAAAAAGAGGAACATACGAGGGCTGTTCAATAATAATGTCCTCGGTGCTCAGAAAGAAGCAAAAGACGCTTTTCAATGATTTGGTCTTTAGAACTCATTTTTAGGTATGACCCTTAGTATACTGGAAAATGACAGATCCAATAATTTCCTGGACTTGTTTCTTCCCTCTGAAAGGTGTATTTTTCAAGTTTGGAAAAAGAAACAAGTCAAACGGTCAAAGATCTTGCGAATATTGTTAATGTGAAAAAACACTAACTTTCTGTCTATCCCGACAACTCCTTTACTCTTCAGGGCATGTGGGTTTGGACGCTGTCATGAAGAAATTCAATATAGTGGATTCCACATTTTGGGTCCTTCCTCTAATAAGCCTTTAGATTTTTTTGCAAAAAAAATTGCTTTCTAGACTCCTCCAGAAATTAAACTGTCTCCCCGAATACGAATTTGAACAACAATAACACTAATATTTAAGAAAATTCCATATAAATCTGTCTTTGTGCTCTTGCATACCTTTGCTCTTGTCAGACCTTCCCCATTTTTATCAAGAACATCTTATGGTTAATTTTGTTTTGAGGGTTTTAAGCAATAGATTCATGTTACAATATCTGTTTGAATATAAAACAAACGTGGATAACTACAGTTAATCATATTTTAAAATAATTGTTAAGACTTTCGAACACGCTGTCGTTTTCACTCATTTTTCAAAATATAGGGTGACCTTTGGGTACCAAGCTTTTTTACCGTCAAACATTTCTTTAAAAAAAAATAATAAGTACTCCCGATATGATGTCTATCAAATTTGTTATGTGTCTTGAAGTCAATCATACATCATCAAATATTATTTGTTGTAATTTGGCGAACAGTACATAAGTTGTTAAATTTTTTTTTTGGCAAGGACGGTACCCATTTTTGATGCCCATTATATAATTTTTTATCATTGAAATCCACCTGCTCATTTGTCTACAAAACAGGCATTGGTTGCTGGAAATGTCACATATTTCAGTGAATATTTCTTTGGGATTTTTAACAAGTTTTACAACAGCTTTAATGAAGCTTTTATTTTCACTCTAGTTTACTGATTCTTTACCATTCATTTATAATGCAGTGTCTCGAATAGCCCTTGTTTCCCAGCTTCTCACGATGAAACTATGTGATGAAAAGTGGTCACATAAACTGTTATAAGTTCATTAAAGATTCACTAATGGGAGAAAGTCAAGTTTAATGTCATATGATATCTGTATTGTATGTCATACAGTTAAGGACATTATTGAATTATTGAACAGCCCTCGTATAGATTATTTTTACTTAATGTTATATGAAAACCCTTTCCTTTTTTATCGTTTTTATTTTAATTAACACTTGCATTTATGTGGCCTTAATATATGATTAAAGTGATACAACTGTAATTAATATAGAAATAATTGTAGTAGTGTGATAGATACCATTGCAATATATCTCCAGTTTTAATACTAGGGATGCTAAAATATTCCTTTTCCTAAGTCGAACATTCGATTGCATTTTTCGAACGATAGTCGACTATTCGGATCATTTTTTTTTTTTGCTGAAAAAATAATCTCATCGATAGCGTATTTATAAATCAAGACCCTTTTTATGTAAAAAACTAACATCAAATGCCTGTATTGCACACCGACTTTCAAGAGATTAGAGATAAGATAATGAAATGAAATAGATTTACACCAGCAGTTCTCCAAAATGTGCGAATTCTCGTTCACATTCGTTGGTCTGTATATTAGTCAGTTTTATTCTAGTAAGCTTACAGAATTTTCATGCAGCACGGTGTCTTTAGCTCACCTGAGCCGAAGGCTCAAGTGACCTCTTCTGATCAAAATTTGTCCGTTGTCTGTCGTTGTCGTTGTAGTCGTTGTTGTTGTCGTTGTCGTAAACTTTTCACATTTTTATTTTCTTCTCAAGAACCACTGGGCCAATTTCAACGAAACTTGCCATAAAGTATCCTTGGGTAAAGGGAATTCAAGTTTGTTCAAATGAGGGGCCAAGCCCTCTTCTAAGGGGAGATAATTATGAATTAATGAAAACTTTATGGCATCTTTTAAAAATTTTCTTCTCCAGAACCATTGGGCCAGGAAATTTGAAACTCAGGTTGTGTAGATTCAAGTTTGTTCAAATCATGATCCCCGGGGGTAGGGTGGGGCCAAAATGGCCGACCCAAGTTTTACATAGGAATATATAGGAAAAATCTTTAAAAATCTTTTCTCAAGAACCACTAGGCAAGGAAAGATGAAACTCATATGGAAGCATCCTCAGGTAGTGTAGATTCAAGTTTGTTCAAATTTTACCCCCAGGGGCTTTTTTTGATCATCCGCCGTTGTGGCCCCTATTCCCGGGGTCTTTATTTCAACAAACTTCAATCTACACTACCTGAGGATACTTCCACATGAGTTTCAACTTTTCTGGCCCAATGGTTCTGGAGAAGAAAATTTTTAAAAGATTAATTTTTTATTAAATCATGATACCTTTTTATTAACAATTTATAAATCTTTATAAATATGTGTTTCAGTTTATATCACATCCAGTAACACTAGGCTGTGATGATTCTGTGGCCACCGTCAAATTTGTGGAGAAATGTCCAGTCAGCAGCAAAGAATGGACAGCCAAAGCTGCAGATAAAGCCTGTCATGTCGTGAATCAATCGTGTACCTCTCCTGATAATTTCCAGTATCACTGTCTTATGAATCCATCAAGAGATTCCTACGTAGAAGTCTGCGCTCCACCACGAAATTTAATAGGTATAAAAGTTCTTGCCTTTCCACCAAATCATAATCACAACATCCTCCCTTATACGCAAATCAACACATATGTTCCCGTTTGCATCGTTCTGCATGCATTTGTGCAGTACATAAAATGTGTGAAATGTAATGAGATGGGGTTTTTTTTGTGAGTAACTGTATATTAAGTTTTATCCTGACCACTGGATAACATCATTACCCATGTACTACATGTATCATTGTGTGAGATATTTTAGTTCTAGGTCATTAAAAGATTCTTTCTCCAAGGGCGCCCTTTAGGCGATCGCGTCTGCGAGACAGAAGAAAAGGACATAGGGACAGCTGTAGAGAAAATGCTCAATGCAGGAATGTCTTTAATTTTGGACTTTAATCAACAAAACTGGTTCAGATGTCAGATGACCTGACAGACTAACCATATTAATTATAAATCACCTGCACAGCAAAATTCTAATGAAATGGTAGACTTTCTGGGTAGATCATAAATATTGTTTCTGATTCACGCGCTCATTCCCTTTCGTCGCCCGCGTGGCGCAGTGGTAAGAGTGTCTGCTCTACATTCGCGAAGTAAGGAGTTGATCCTTATGTCACAGGTTCGAATCCCACTGTGGGAAGTGGAGACTAGTCCTTCGGATGAGACCGTATTAAGCGAGGTCCCGTGTCGCATTAGATGCTGGCATGAAAAAGATCCCTCACTGCTCAATGACCTTGAGTTTCGAGTATAGGACAAAATTTGTAGCTCTCCACCGGCAAGTGGTGGCGTCTCCATATGATTGAAAAATTCTCGAGAGGAACGTTAAACAATATACAATCTCTCTCTCTCTCTCTCTCTCTCTCTCTCTCTCTCTCTCTCTCTCTCTCTCTCTCTCTCTCTCTCTCTCTCTCTCTCTTATTAAGTCAAATGCTGTCAGATGTCCTTCAAACGAATTGTTAGACCATCATTTGTTATTTTAAATGCTATTAAGACGAGGAGCACACTGCGAATGTGACCGGTCACCAGGGGATGTTCACCCCTCCATGGTACCTGATCCCACCTCTGATGATTTGGAGGTCCATTTATGCTGTGTTCCTGATTTGCATTGTTTAAAGGAATTTTTTTTAACTCGTTTACTGTTCGAAATCTTATTTTAATTTCATTTCAATGTGTCAAAAGGTAATTTTCGAGATTAAACTCTAAAGAACACACAACAATATAATTACTTAATTGTGATAAGTAAAAAAAAAAAGAAGATATTTCACTCATGAAAAGTAAAATTCAAGGTATAATATTTTACCCCTTGAACTTTAGGTGGTTTATGTCCAGAATTTAATTTGTTTGGATCACGGATACAGAATAATTACAATGTGGAATCGGATTGTAAACAATTTTCATCTCCATGCCCTACATATTACAGATCAACAGAAGTTTACAAATGTGAGTATATCTTAATCTATTTAATTCATAAAATAAATTTTCATTGTTTCATTGATATCACATTTCAAGTAGAGAATTTCGAATAGATCGGGTCTTTCTTAACAGAAACAAAATTCGGTTTAGCTTGTACTAGACAGATAAATACGAAAGTCCAGAAGGCTCATTCGAGATTCGAGTTTCAAAATACGAGATTCGAAATTCGAAAATCGAAATTCGAGTTTCGTTTCGTGATTCAAGATTCAAACGAACCAATCAAAAGTCGGTTTAAGTTTCAATTATTCCTCTTTGTTAAGTTTTTACCATCAAGAAATAGTTGAATATATTCAATTACAATGCAAGAAAGAGTGTTATATATATCAGAACGAATTTAAAGAAATATACTTCAATTTATATTGTAGCTTCTTTAAGATTAAAAAAGATTTATATATTAGAAGTTTATATTTATTGGATTGTCTTCTTTGTTGACAGGGTTGATATTAGAATAAATATCTTACCATAAAGTGCAAAGTGTCTAAAGATTAACAATGACCCCACCCCCACACCGCACATTTTTCCAAACATAATTTTTTTTTATGAATGAAAATGTACTTAAGGTCGGTTGCCACCCATATATTTTGGTGCAGTATAGTCAAAGAAGGGTTAGTGCTAGTGTATGAAAAATCAGAGTACTGTGAGTACTGAATGACGGTGGCATGAATGATTTTGTTTGTTTAACGTCCCTTTCGAGAATAATATTTTGAGCAGCAAGAGTTTTACTGCGGCATGGGATCTGAATCAAGGGCGTGTCCCGCAGTTGAATCCGCGACGTAAGGATGGACTCCTTCAGGTCCGTGACTCCAGAGCAAACCTGCTTTGGGATCTGAATCAAGGGCGTGTCCCGCAGTTGAATCCGCGACGTAAGGATGGACTCCTTCAGGTCCGTGACTCCAGAGCAAACCTGCTTTGTCAAATGGCGACTGCATTCAATAAGATAAAATCTTGTAAGAATTTGTAGAATGATATGGAAATTACAAAAGTTTATTTAATTTTTTCACAATACATGTACGTGTATTTTAATTTATAATTTTTTATTTTTGTACTAAAAAGTAAAGTGTTGTTAACTCTCACTGTGATTTAAAATTTTCACTACTCTGAAGTACATTTTTCATCAAAATAAAAATACCAAAATTCAAATAGATAATGCATAAATAAATAAATTATTGTATTGTGTCGCCTTAAGACACACGGATGATAATGACAAAGTATCTAAAGCAGCGTCACGTTTCTTCTTTGCTAAAAACAAGTTGGATAACTCCATTTAAATTAAGGAGTTTCATTGATGCACATAGTTGAGTTTCCCTCAGGAACCAATCTCGCGCTCAAATGGGACCTTGTGAAGATTTATTTGTATTAAAGTTATGGACAATATTTTAATTATCATTCAAGTAAATCGGCTATCTTATATATTGGCGGACAAAAGTTACTTATCTATTTCATTCCTATTTTGAAATTCTATCGTGCCTCTAATAAGATTTACCCTTTAAAAATGAAGCGAGAAATTTTGATAACGGCAAATATCAGGCATCAGGCTTTGTGTCCATCAACGAAATGTCTTTAAAATATATAAATTGAAAGTATTTCTTAACTATCTACATTTCATTTTTAAACATCGAAACAAGTCTACATTCATTATTTTGACTCTGCAAAAATATCAGCTAAGGTCCCCGTGTGTTTACGTGTTGTTTATTCATAGCCTAGACCAGCAGCAATAGCCTGTGGCTATATAAAGCCACCTTCTAAAAAATTAGGTACTGAATAAAGTTCGACCTCCCTCTCAACTTCCACACCTCCAAGCAGGATTTTCGGGTTTGGGCAGTTTTTTTTGTCAGTTTTTTCATACTTGAAATAATATTTTTCTCTGGCTGCGATGCTACGTCTCTGTGATTATTAGTAATGCCAGTTCCACAATGGATAGAGTTTGTAACGTGGTATTTGAAAGTGGCCAGTGACCAAGTTTGTGAAATCAAGAATCACCTAGCCCCTTAAATACGTAAAGATAATGATTTCTCTTTGTTCAGGCACATAGGAAATAATAACTTTTTAAAAATCATTGTAATTAGCCCCCTCCCTTTAAAGACAGGGGTTTATCATGGTTATTGGACGTTATTTTGCAATTGACACAAGCATAAAGTTCCTGTTTTCTATAGTATCTTTTATCGGTTAAAATGCTTTTTAGTGTACCCATAAAAAACTTGAAAGGCAATGATAGTACTGATAAAGAAAGATCGCGTTCGCTTTCCAAATGGAGGAAAGACATAATAAAGAAGTTTTCAATTACTTATCTTGGTCTAAGGCTTAGATTTCTCGAATTGATTAAAAACTATATATACAATCCATACATGTACTTGAATTTATTCTATTGCATATCAAATTTTGTCGCATATCTTCGGTGATTTTCTTTGATCTTTCTGTGATGATATATCCCATGTCACATATGCGATAATACTTTCCATGCCCCTTAATGTATCACTGCAGGAGGCAGAAATCAGGTCAATTTCTTTTTATTGAATTTTGACACTCTCAATGAAATCAGATATGCGACAAGTTGCTTACATCATAGATTGCCTCGTACTATTGGTTATATCATTTTCATGGCGCCCGAGATTTCCACGCCCCATGAAAACGATATTATCAATAGTACGAGGCATCTATGATGCAACCTATACGTAAATAAGTCTAAATTAGCTGCAGAAATGTAGCATTACGGCTTTATATTTAGTCTCTGACCATAGCGTTATGCACAAAGACTGAAATATACTAGTAAAACATATAAATCAAAAGTTCAACAATCAAGTCTCACTGCAGAGATGTACAATTGTTTATAAATTTAATGAAATATAATATACCCTTGAATTCCTGTGCAATGTAAAGACGATCTTTAATATTTCATAATAATAACAATTTTCTCCCTCATCAATGTTATAATTTAAAAAAAATTCGATCGACCTACTTAATTCGCAATTCAACGATAAGACCACATAATATTTCTATATATACGTATTTACTGTTTTATTTAATGAGAAGAACAAGATTTTATATATTTTTTTTTCCAAAATGTAATCTAAATTTCATTTTTATTTCGGTTTGATACATAAAACAAATTTTTCTAGCATTATCATTTTAGTAAATGACCCATTTGTTATAAATAAATCTAACGATTTCTTGATACTAGTAGTAAAACATAATTAAGGGAGTAATTAAATGTTGAACCCACTTTTGATTGGTTAGTTTGGATCTTGAATTTCGAAACTCGAATCTCGAATGAGCCTTCCAGGCTTTCGAAGATAAAGGAATAGTTCCGAATACTGATGTGTTTAAATAAAAATTAGATGCCACTCGCTGTAAAGTGATATTCAAGCCAATCAAAATTCTCTTTCCCAGCCAATGTGATTTATCAGTTAATACTTGAACTGACCTAATCATTCTATTAATCATATATTTTTCTCTACAAGTTCAATGGGATATATCGAGGCGACATATGAATGAAAGTATAACATACATTGTTAATTGATAAAGCATCGACAATATATCTGAATTCTACGAAACGCTATTAGGGTAAATCTGTGGGATAAGAATTAAAAGGCGTTATAACGCCTTTCAAATAGGCCTAATAACGCGAAAAGGGCCTTCTAACGCCTTTCCAAAAGGTGTAATAACGCGAAAAAAGGCGTTATTACGCATTTTTAGAAGGCGTTATTAAGCCTTCTTAAAAGGCGTTATTACGCCTTTCCAAAATTGATTTTATTTAGTGATAAAGTATACAAGCTCATATATATTGATGGAATAATACTTAGCACATGTACACTGTAAAGGAAGTTGAAATGACCGGTGTCGCATAATATTTGGTCCGCCTCGTTTAAATGTCCGGCGTAAAAATCACTCGGATATTCTTGTATTATGTTAATAATTATATGAAAAAATGAATCAAAACCAATTTTACTTATGCAATATTAGTTTTTTTTTATATTCTTGAACCTTTTGTAAGGACGTTATATGCCTTTAGGAAAGATGTAATAATGCATTTTGTCAAGGCGGAATAACGCCTTTTGGATATGCGTAGAAACGCCTTTTGAAAAGGCGTATTAACGCTTTTTTTGGTGTTATTACGCCTTTTGGAAAGGCGTGTTAACGCTTTTTTCGCGTTATTACGCCTTTTGGAAATGTCTTATATCGCCATTAAATTTTTTCCCCATAGATTATTCCTAATAGGCTTTCGTAGATTGATTGATTGATTGTATATTGTTTAACGTCCCTCTCGAGAATTTTCACTCATATGGAGACGTCACCGGTGAAGGGCTTCAAATTTAGACCTATACTCGGCACTCAGGGCCATTGAGCAGTGAGGGTTCTTTATCGTGCCAGCGCCTACCGTGACACGGGACCTACGTTTTTAAGGTCATATTCTAAAGACCCATGACTTTCACTTCTGATGCCGAGGGCTTGGCGAAGGAACAGTCGCTACCTATTTTAACGTCTTAGATTTGACCCGGCGCCGCGAACGAGAATCGAACCCGGGCCTCCCGATCACGAAGCGAACGCTCTAACACTAGGCTACCGTGAACGGTAGGCTTTCGTAGAATTCGAATTAAAGGCAACGGAAAATTGTTTTCTTATTCTCACATGGAAGTTCTTGAAAAAAAATCTAAGAATATAATGACAGGTCAGCTTATAAAGAGCACAATTAGTGCCAATCGGAATGTCATCAGTTTTTTTTTTTTTTTTTTTTTTTGCAAAACTCATCTCCGACAATTTTATAAATGTTCTCAACGTAGAACTCCAGCCTTCTTATACTGCTATAAATAGAGGGTGGTTCCATTATTCACATAATTTTGTTCCATTATTCACATAATTATGCATGTACAGGTTCTTGCTGTAAGGATATAATTAGTGTTTTTTATCAAGCTGGTTATAATTAAATTTAAAGGAACCATTGGTTTAAAAAAAATTGTAAAGAGCGGAACAGTATAAGCATGTTTATACTGATTTTTATGCCCCCGTAAACGAAGTTTCGGGGGTATAGAGTTTTTGTCGTGTCCGTCCGTCTGTCTAGCTGTCTGTCTGTCTGTTTTTCTGTTTGTCCGCAAAAACTTTAATCTTGCCCATAACCTTTGATTTAATGGAGCTTTGACTTCCTTAATTCACATGTGTATTCATTGTGACAAGATCTCTTTTTTGAAGTACTTTTACACAAAAATTCCAAAATTTTTACTTTGGCCATATCTTTTGATAGTAGATACCAGGACTTTTATTCTTTGCATATGTATTCTTTGTGCCAAGACCTTTCATTGGATACTAACAACTTTGACCTTTTGACCTTGACCTTGGAGATTTCCGTACTTTAGAAAAAACTTTAACCTTGACCATAATTTTTGAATGGTAAGGGCAAGGGCTTTCATACTTCCCATATGTAATCCTTGTGAAAAGACCCTTTATTCGATACCAAAAACTTTTACCCTTTGACCATGACATAGGAGTTTGACCTACTTTAAAAAGCAAACATTGACCATAACGTTAAAAGGGTTAGAGCTATAGTGCTTTTATACTTTACATATTTAATCCTTCTGCGACAAGACCTTTCATTTTATATCAAGAACTTTGACCGTTTGACTTTGACCTTGAAGTTTGACTTACTTTTTAAAATTTTTAACCTTAAAGTTTGCCATTTCTTTTTAACGGTTTGGGATAAGGCTTCCATAATTCACATATGTATTCTTTGTGGCAAGACCTTTCATTGGATACCAATTACCCTTTTGATCTTGACCTTGGAGATTTCCATACTTACGAAAAAACTTTAACCTTGCCCATAACTTTGGAACGCTGTGGGCAGTGCTCTCATACTTCACATATGTAGTTCTTGTGAGAAGACCCTTTATTGAATACCAAGAACGTTGACCCTTTGACCTTGGAGTTCGTCTTACTTTTTAAAAAAAAACCTTGACCATAACTTTTGAAGGATAAGGGTTGGTGCTTTCATGCTTTCATACTTTTAATATTATTACTTGTGATCAGACCTTTCATTTGCTATCAAGAATTGTTGACCCTTTGACCTTGAAGTTTAACCTACTTTTTAAAATTTTTTAACTTTGGCCATAACTTCTGAACGGTTAGGGCTAGGGCTTCCATACTTCACAAATGTATTCTTTGTGGCAAGACCTTTTATTGAATACCACCGAGACCTTTTGACATTGGGAGATTTCCGATTTCTGCACTTATGAAAAAACTCTAATCTTGGCATACATGTACTTTCTGGAGCATGCAAAGTTGAGAAATATGTTCTAACAACTTTTGTAAAAGATTGTTTCAAAATTCATGGCCTGCCTACATTCATTACAGGTACTTGAAACCATGGTAAGTTATTTAACTTTTCTGCACACGTGTACAATAGGGAGGAAGAAGTAAAACAACATTTTTGTTATTGGACATACTGAAATTATTTTTACTCAATTTTTTCTTCATAAAAATAGATTTTCTAAAGTTCTGAAACCTGCAATTTTCTGAAACCAAATGTTTTCCAGGGCTTGAACAAAAATTATACGGGTCATGCAAAAATTCTACGTTTGTCAATTTTCCCATTTGTGCGTCACGGTCTATTTAACGATAACTTTAATAAATATTTATAATATATCGATGATGATGACCTGAAAGAGCACGTCTTTTTTCATCTAAACACTTCTGATACCCCTGTCTGTTTCTGTAAGAAAATCCCAGCTTTAAACTAAATCATAAGAATCTAAAATGCTTGGGACAAAGAATATATATAGAGAGAGATTTGATACCTAAAGTGCACTGTAAAGCAAAGAATACTGCACAATATAAGTGTAAGAAATATCACAAAGAGTTTTGAAGTTTGTACACAATGTAAGCTCAAACTTGATACAAGACAAGTACAATTTTAACGATTCCTTGTTTCTTCTTATCTAATTTTGTTAAAGTGTTTAATTTAAAATAGTTAGACAATAAAATTCAAAAAATGATATCATATGTTCCCTTAATATCTCTAAAACATTTTATCATTAATTTTTATTATACTTTTCGACGAAAAGTTTGTAATCATTTTTTAAGATAAAGACATTGCAACAATTAATAAATGCATTGCCATTTAACATATTTAAATAAAAGATATGTAATTTTGGAGGCGCAAATGTTGTTTGATGAAATATAATTTCATTTTCTTAAATAATAATAATACTTCCTACAGAGAAGGGTATATCATCGACTGCTGGTTACACCTGTACATTACTCTGATGAGTGGCGGAAATTGTTCTTATATACTGCAGGAATGACAAATGTTGATATAACGAGATTTCCTCACTTAGAAGTGGAGTAATCTTATCACATATTCAAAATAATGTGTAAATACACAACGCATTATATGGGACAAATAGGAAATGGTGTTGTGATCCTGTTTCTGTTATGGCACGTGCTACTCGTGTACCTTTAGACAAAGGATGGGCATGGATGGTGGTACTAGGTAAGCATTTCCATTTTTTTATGTCAGCAATTTTTTTTTAACCTTCAACTACTGTACATCACTTTAATATAGCAAGTTAATTGATATTTTCTTCGCGTTTTTTTTATCATTTTAAGAATGACATTTGTCTTTCACACATACACAAACGCACACGACCTTGCGCACAAGTAGATGTGTCCTTCATGTATGTTTACTTTTAAGAGGTATATTTGTCATTGAATTCGTGATTTTCTGTTTAAAGAAGCAGTTATAAATTTTAGAATAAGACCATTCTTACTGTTAAGTATTAAGATCACCGGGCTTGCTGATAAGATTTCTGTTAAAGATCTTTATATATCAAATATTTTTTTTCCTGAATCTTCACATGGGAGTGAGACATATCTTGTCTCTTATTTTATTACATGTATTTCATTTAATTATTTTTGTTCTTTAAATCTACCCATAGAACTACCGGGGTTGCCCGGTTTATGACCTGATCACAGTTTTGTAAGCTAGATAGCGAACGTTCTTTGCTTCCTTCATCCTTGTCGTTATTTACAAGCCAATTATTCCAACAAAATAAAAAAGAAAATGCATGACCTTAACAAACATATATAAACCTGACCTGAATTTATCTCTTCTTAATTGTTATATTTTTATAACCATCATGCATGGTTTATATATAAACCATTTTTCGAGCCCTCTATTTACAGAAATATAACAAGTCGTTCTCTTCAAATCAATTTCCAAATTAAAAATCCAGAAGTGGACATCCAGAGGTGCAGTTGTTGCGTAATTTTGATCTAAGGGAGCTTGCAAATACTTAGGATTGGACTGAAAATAATTCAAAGTCGCTCATCTAAAAATTATTTCTCGAATCAAATATTTGCATAGAGCTTTATAGTTTTCATCATTTTGTGCATAATCCATGCAAGTTTGGTTTTGATAGGCTTTATGGTTTCTAGGTAATGGACATGTGTAAAAATATATGACTCCGGTCACTCATTTTGAAATCTGAATTCAAATCAAATATCTGAAGCAAGAAATGAGGTGTACAACCTTTGCAAATACGTCAAGTAGTATTGAATCTGCTACAAAACCTTTAACTTCGTCATTCATTCGGTAACTGTAGGCCAGATCTAGCATTCAAAGCAACAGCATCTGCTCTAACAACTTAAAACCTGTTCTAAAGGATCCTGGTCATTCTCAAACGTTAACTGTAGCATCTGAATTCTTGGCTGGTTTAAAGGAAAACGATCTCTGATTTATATAGGGCATAGAATTATATGAAAAACTGCTTCAAAACCTTTAAGCTCGGACAACAACGCCGAGAGTATCATGTAATTAAACTCCCCTAACTTCGTTAAGGCGAGCTTAAAATGTAAATTTTATTCACTTGTTGACATTAATAATTTGTTTTCATTTTTTAGGGACATTTGGAAACTTGGCGCTAGTAGTCGGGATTCTGAAGTCCTTTGGAGTACTTTTGGTTGAGCTGTCACATATATACAATGTACCGGCTAGTTTGCTTGCCTCCTCACAATCTCTCTGTGGCTGGCTACATTTAGGACTGGGTAGGTCAGCAGCTCTCTCTCTCTCTCTCTCTCTCTCTCTTTGACGAAATTTATTCCACAATAAAAATAAGCCTCTCAGAAGAAACTGTATATAAATGGATGATGCTCGTATAGCAAATCGATTGCTACTATGTTAACACAAACGTGAAAAGAGAAAGATGAAAGTAACTTTTACATACTGGTACATATCAAGGGTAGCGAGTAATCTGTCTTTTATTATTTGTACATGTACAGCCCCGTTGTCGAACAACCTCAGTCAGCGGTTCAGTCACCGCTTGGTGGTATTCTGTGGCGGTGTCCTGTCAGTGGTAGGATTGGTCGCCACAAGCTTTGTCAGAGATGTTGGGTGGTTCTTTATAACATACGGAGTCATCACAGGTAGGCAATAGCAATAGTGTAAGATCTGAATTATACCACTCTTCCTTAATACATTTACAAGATTATAATCAACATCGACTAATTCCTTTTTAATTCCATTGCAAGAGTAGGCCAATTTGTTTTCTTTTACTTACAGGACTCGGGTTTGGGCTCATCTTGGCACCTGCGCTAGTAATGCCGGGACTTTATTTTGAAAAGAAGCTTCCATTGGCCCTTGGTCTCAGTTCCTCCGGTTCGGGATTGGGATCCTTCATATTCCCAAACCTAATGAGATTTCTTCTGGATGAGTATTCTGTTGGCGGTTGTTTGCTCATCATGGGAGGAATTATGCTACATGTTTGTCCATTTGCTCTTCTTTATCGACCAACACTGTACTGGGAGAAGAAAAGTTACACAACAAATAAAACAAAACATATTTAATGATTTATCTTTAAAAAAGAAAAATATCAGCAAGTAAAGTAAACGACTGAAATACTCCCCCTTTTTTTGTCACTTTCATCGCAAGTTTAAGGGGGATGTCGGCACCTTTAGTGAAGTGAGAACAAAATGTAAACATTTCTTCAAATGGCTAAAATACATTATATTTTGATCAAATTTTAAGTCCTTATGATAAAGATACAATAAATATGCATAACTGAATGCATGTTGTGTATATATAATCTATACTTTTGCAGAAAAATGCTTTTGATATGCTCTTTAGAACTGCGCAGCTACAGAATTCAATAGAGCCTTAAAAAATCCAAAAAAATATGCAAACTGTGCATTAATGTTCTATCTACAACCATTTGTTGAGAAAATGTCTAAATTTTGCACTTTTAAATGATAATTTTAAGTTCAAAACAAGGCACCGTTGTCTTCAAAAAGAGTGCAAAGAACCATGAAAGTAGTTCATGGATAGCAGCACGTGGTCTATT
>NW_026926937.1:0-29590 GCF_032062105.1 Saccostrea cuccullata | reverse complement strand
ATGCTCCTTGGTATTAATCAAATATTTTTGAAAAGCAAGGGTGGTTTTTCAAAAATTGTGCAATGTGTGGATCTAGGCCTAAGGGTCAGGGGTTCATGTGTGATTTGGGCATTACTGACCATGCTGAATATTACTGATTACTTGAAATGCATTTTTTGTTCCCCTACCCTGCCTATGGGTATTAAGTAAACAAACTAAGCAACTGCCAAGTGTATTGTTATGATGATCAAGGGGGCCTCTTTCAAAATTGTGAATGCCATAGCATCTGGATTAAAACATGAATCAAATTCAATCACTGGAAAGTTGTGGCATAATGCTCAGGTGACCTATAAGGCCCATGGGCCTCTTGTTAAATTTAAAGAATATCTAAGATCAATACGGTCTCAACTTTGTGTTGTAAACTTCTGTTTATAGAATGAAATTCGGCACTTTGAAGCCAAACTCGGAAAGAAACAGAATTGGATGAGCTGATATAGAGTTAGACAGGAAAAACATGTAAATAATACATTTAGTAAAAACGTTAACTTTTTAAAATAAAATGATAAACCATTGAGATTTCTTGGAATTTAATTGATTCCAATAAACATGCTTTGCATCATTGCTCAAGCCCAACTAGAAATGGTTCCAAGTATATGAAGCAAAGCTGTATAATATTATTACATTTTAATTTAATCACTTTTTTTCAGATTATGAGAATACATTATTACAGTACAGACCATTGATGCTGGAAGTGAGTGGGTAGTGTTACTGGAGACTCAAGGATCCAGAAAATAGATCCATAGATTATACAGTGTATTCATTAAAGTGGATCAAATAAAAATGTTTAATCGAAAAGTAACATTCTTGGTTTGTCTGTTAGCATTTTTTGTTGATGTAAATCTAATAACTATCAATTTTTGGCATGCAGATTCATAATTAGATAGAAGAATCTGAAACATATCTTTATATTCTGCATTTTGAAGTGTCATAATTAAAACGAGGTCAATATTAAATGATCAATCAATTAATTTCGAAACTGACAAAATGTTTTTGTGAGAAAAAAGAAAGAGGGCTAATTTAAAGTCAGATGACACGTTCCTCAAATTTATGTTTTGTATCTCTAGGTATTATATAAAAAATATTCATATTTATCATTCTCTTCTGATTTCTACATTCTTTCAAAATGTTTTTACGTATATATAAATACAACAAAAATTCCGATATATGCCATTCAAAAGATTACCCATTTAGGGTAATTAATATGAAATATCTTTTAAGGTCAGTTCAAGTTTAGACAGTCATATATATATATATATATATATATATATATATATATATATATATATATATATATATATATATATAGCCCTTCCAGATTTTTATTTTAGGTACCAGTAGCTACTGAGGTCTTCGCTGTCTTACAATATTGTTTTTTAATTAGGACAGCAGGAGAATATATAGTAGGTTCAATACCAAAGGTTGCAGTCATTTGTTCTGACAGACATGGTATCATTTTTGAAAGTGCATGGTGTGGGGTAGGCATAAAAAAAACTGCAAGAAAAAAGTGGAGAAATTCTCCAAACTCAAGGGGGGGGGGGTTAAGAGTTGGGGATGGTAATCCCCCCCCCAACCAAACCGGATGCTACATGCCAGCTGCTTGATATGGTTTTAGTTTAAAAGTATGTGAGCTGTCATATTGACTCTCTCTCTCATATACTAGAGTGAGCTCATAAAATGATATCAACCCTCCTGGTATAACATAATTTTTTTTTCATTACAAAGAAGATCCAAATATTAATTTAAAACCTTTATAATGTTTTGCTATTTCTTATTGACATACCCAAATGACTATGACATATACTCAAGTCATAGGTAGTAAAACCTTTGTGAAGACACAAACTTCCAATTTCTCTTCATTCAAAGTTAAATATGTTAATTTATCAAGCTCATAAATATAACACTTTTACTGCAGTGACTTTGAAAAAGCTATATCGTTGAGTCAAGGTCAAACGTGTCCAAATGAATTTTTGGTCAAGGTCATGACAAACCCACAGCTCAAATAATAATCCCCTAGATGAAACTTCAAGTCTTTTCATTAGAATATTACAGAATGGGCAAAGATTGCACTATTCTTCTACCAATGACCTTGAACTTGTTCAAATGACCTTGGGTCAAGTTTTGGACACATCTCCAGATCATAAGCAATCTTAATATCAAGTTTGAACTTTCAGTGGGGCTTCATTGAAATGTAATGGACAAGTCAAAATTTTACATACATATGGATATGTGACAAGGTGATTCCTATAACCCCCCCCCCCTCTTTTGTTTCCAAGTTTCGTTTGTGAGGAATATGAATTCCTTTTGAAATTGAATGTACATTTATTTATCAACAATAGTAAAATTATGAGTATGCTTTGTTCAGACCAATATGACCAATATAATGGACACTGTACATGTATTCAATTTACCTCCACCCCTTCAAAAAAGCTTATAAATGCCAGATTTTCACACATTTTAACCATTTGTAACTCTTTTCTGCTAAAGTTGCCTGCAAATTTTATTATATAGATATGACATATAGATAACCCCTAACAAGATCACAGCATTCATTTTTCCAGCAGTGTAGTTGTAGATTTTGTGTATATGGTGATAAACATATGTAATTCTTTTCAAAATTAATAAGCATTGACGCCATGTTCTTTTCCCGTTGTCATGGCAACAATATCACTACAGAAATTTTGTTTTTCCTATTTTTTAAGAATAAAGTAATTCCATCTTTCAACAAATAAAGTAACCAAAATGGCTTACCTTATCACTTTCAGAAAACATATTCATAGAAAAATGTCTAAAAATCATTGATTTTCATAAGGATTTATGAGCCCGTTGCTAAGGAAATGAATTTCCTTGGATACCAGTCCCTTCATACGTTCGAAAAAAATTTTAATTGTGTTTTAGCATTAGGTAGGACAAAATCTTTCATATACCAAATGCTTTTGAAAAAATAAAATTTTGACTTTCCATTCAATGCTCGATGCTTGCTGATTTTGACTCTTAATAGTTCTTTTGCTTCATATTTCAGGTGGGTTACAAAATTACAAAATGGACAAATTGTCCATATGTTGTAATGATCTGAAGACTAATTTGTCATGAAATGCTATTTTTGAAACGTGTTTGTAATCTACACGAAACAGATGGTTTCGTATTTGGAAATATTAAACCACTTAGTGACGATGTCCACTGTTTTTTTAGAAACATTATACGTAATTTATTCTTTTTATCATTTATTCTTTTAACAAACTTCCCTTCTCATATATTTTCCAAATATAATGTAATGAACAGGGCAGGGTATATATACAGCAATTCTAAGCGAGCTATTTTCAAATCCAAGGGAGAAGATGATGAACCTCTACATTTGTTTAACCGTAAGTAACCTGGCTTCTTTCCTTTTTATCTCCTTGTTTTGTTATGTGAAAATATATTTGTTGACACTTGAAAAGCAATGTTGAAATAGATTAAAGTTATCATATCAGAGTTTATTGTATTGTTCCTACAAAACGCAAATATTTTTTTTTTCATTATTATACTGATATTTCTATTCATAACTAATTTAATGGATAAGAAATAATTGTTTGTTGTTTCGGAAAGTTTTTTCACCTAATTATTACAATTCATTTAACTTTTTTGATGACATAGTAATAGAGAAAATACGTTGGTAAAACGTGCGTGATCGTTCATTTAAGATGAAAGATCGTAAGTGTAGCAGGTTTAATCGTTCGCAGTTTTAATCCTGTGCGCGCTCATTTCATGAGAATATTATTGTAAAAAGATTTTTCGGAAAATTAATATGTTAAACAAACAATTTTTTTTTTGTTTTTTTTTTACTGTTTTACATGTAAAAGGAAGAAAATGTCATTCATAAAGTTAAATATTGAATTGATGATTGCATTAAAACATGTAAAAAAAGTTTTTAAACACTTTTCTCTTCTATACAAGAAATGTTGAACTTCACCTGAAAATAATGACCTCATACATAAACATTCTGTCGGTGAATAAATACATGATTTTCAGGTTTACATTAAAAAGTAATAGTTAACCTTCATACTTACTTTATTTTAATCAATATTTATTGATTTATTAATATACTTTATTTGTTTATTAACTATAAATTGAAAAAAAAGGCAAAATAGTACCTGATGTTATATATTTACAAACTGAAAAATGGCAATAATTTTCAGTCATGTTTTTTTTTTTTTAAATTTACTCTTCCAATCTTGTATTACCGTTCACGGTAGCCTAGTGGTAGAGCATTCGCTTCGTTATCGGGAGGCCCGGGTTCGATTCTCGTTTCCGGCGCCGCGTCCTACCTAAGACGTAAAAATTGGTAGCGACTATTCCTTCGCCAAGCGCTCTGCATCAGAAGTGAAAGTCACTGGTCTTTCGGATATGGCCTTAAGAACGTAGGCCCCGTGTCACGGTAGGCGCTGGCACGATAAAGAACCGTCACTGCTCAATGGCCCTGAGTGCCGAGTATAGGTCTAAAGTTGAAGCCCTTTACCGACATACGGTGACGTCTCCATATGAGTGAAAAATTCTCTAGAGGGACCTTAAACAATATACAATCAATCAATCCAATCTTATATTTATTATAAATTTAAATAGAATCAAATCTCAATGTCTGCTTAATTCTTCAGATAAAACATGCATAGATGGGTAATAAATTACATTTCCACGTATCGAAAGAAAATCATTTATCCTAAGTTGTTTAATAACATTATCTGAAATATTCTGTATGTCTCATTTAGTTTAAAACATTGGCATTGCTTATTTTTTTCGTATAGCAAAATCGATAAATTACAAAAAAATATATATATAATATGAAATAACAAAACAAAATCGCTATGTTGTCAACAACAACCTTGCAGCCACTGTAAATGTAGCATCGCTTTATTGTTTTATATCTTTTGGTTTGTCTAGAAAGAAAATCAGGGTTTTATCTTTGTTAGTTTTGTTTACTTTTGATCAAAACCTTTTTTTGAATAACACGGTTTAAAATAATACTTTGAATTCATTACATCCTAACAAGGCAGTACATTAGCTGGACCTATGTATTGTATTCACATGTACTCTTTATTGTCTTTTAGATGTAATTCTGGTACATTAAATACCACAGGTGTCCATACGTCTTTTTAAAAACGTCAAAATATTTGAATCTTCAATTTATTTAAACAATTGTTCTAGTTCGCTCTTTATACCCGCTGATCGCTCTGTACTGTTTGGTTCTAAAGTTAAATTTAAGGAAGCTCTAAACACTACACACTAAAGGGTTCTAATTGCGCGGTCTTTTTATGTTATAAGAGTTACTAGTATCTGCCCTTTAGAAGTTTGATAGGAAGAAATTATTATTAACAGTTAATTGCACATTTCGTAATAGACAAAGATATGCTTAGCATTATTCATGTTTTAGATCAAGAATAAGTAAATTAATTCATTATTTCCATTATTTTTTCAAACGAATGTAAACAACAGTGTTTCTTTTCACGCGCAGTCTCTTGTCTTTGAACGTTGTTCTTGCAGGATTAAGACAAGTACCCTATCTTGAACTTGAATGAAATAGTCTAAATATAAAATAAAATTATATGACATAGTTTTTATTAACTCCAAAAAGAACTTTTTGTTAGTGATAAGCGCCACCTTAAAACAATCTTATACAAGCTTTGAACAGAACAATTCCTTAAAGTTAATCTCATAGAAATGCAGAATCTAAAGATTCATACAATATAAATAATTCAATGTTTATTGAAAACCTTATAATTTTCATTAATATTTCTTTTTTTTTCTTTTCTAGGTTCTTTTGATCCTGCATCTAGCGCAAGCAAGACGTGATGTAATGGATCGATTCTCCACTAGGTAAATATGAAAAATCTTTTTATATATTGTGATCTTTGCATTATTTTTTTTTTCACTTTTAGCAAAAGAAAGGTAAAGGAATATAGAAATTAAAATTTCTTTTGTGTCATGAATATGACTTAAATTGGATGATATATAAAATACTTTTTCTGTCAATGCAAGAGAAGCTATAATACCAAAACAAGACAGACGCATAATATTGTTAATATTTTTTAAATGTATATACATGTATATTGGGGGGGAGGGGTGATTGATGAAAATCAGATTTTCAACTTTTTTTTCTTTTATTTATTGTAACTATGTATTATTTACATACAAAAAAAATATTAGTTCAAAATGGAGAAAATTCATGTTTTTTTAATAATACGTTTTTTTGAATATTTTTTTTCTTTCAGTAAAAGTGATCCCGAGAAGTCAAAACAAGATGGAGGGTTAATGAAGTAAATATTTTTTCTCATTCTTTTTTTATTTGTTTGTATTTATTGTTGAAAAAGAGTGGTAAAATTCAAAATAAAAATAATCATCGTTTTTGTGTAAAAAAGAGAGATCCTGAGAGGCCAAAACTAGTTAGATGGGTGATGAAGTAAATAGTGTTATTATTATTAGTTTAATTTTGTTATTGAAAAGGGATTGGAAAATTTCGAAATGGAGATAATTATTTTTTTTTTGTTTAATAATATATTTTTTTTCCTTTTCAGAGCGAGGGATTCCGAGAGACCAAAACAAGATAGAGGGGTCATGATGTAAATATGTTGTTGAAAATAGTAATTAAATTGCAAATATTACAATTTTTAATTTGCCATTTGTATGTCTTTTATCTAAAAATATTTTTAAATTAAATTTTCTATGTTATAATATGCTATTAATTTTTTTTTTTCGTTTCAGTGCGAGAGTCCCTCCGGAGGATCCGTGGGGTTAAATGTAGCTGAAGGGAGTCAACATGCCGGGCCCTTGGGGTACAGATCCATATTATGAATAGATGATGACTGACCCTATGCTATTTACTGGATATTTACAATAAAGATTTATAATGCACAATGTCGATGAATTTCTACTTGCTTTGATTGATCTAACCAATAAAAAATATTTTAAAGCAGCATTTAAATGTCTAGAGATACATGCACAGGGCAATTCCATATGAGGGAATTATTAACAATATGATTGTACGATTAAAAAAGCCACGTTTACAACGTTCGGCACTAAATATCAAAACTTATCACGTGTGTAACGTGCCATTTCATTGAATATAAAAATTATTAAGGTCTTCCGTTTCAGACGGAAGACCTTATAGTGATTCTACTGTTTCTTCTTTTCTTTTTCTTTTTTTTCCCCTTTTCTTTTTTTTGGACGATTTCTCTGAGATGGCTCGACAGATTCTCATGAAATTTTTAGAGATGATAGACAGTTAAAATATCAAAATTCACTTCCGGTCGTCAGATATGTCCGATTTCCGCCTTTTTCAAAAAAAAAAATTGTCCGAGTCATATCTCAGAAACGGTAAGAGATTAAGATACCTAACGTATATGAGTAATAGATCTTGATAAGTAGGCAAGCTTAATCGGGTTAAAATTGTCCGCCGTCACTTCCGGTCGTCACAGGAAGTGATCAAAGAAACCGAAAATTTCAACTTTTTTTTTGAAACTTTTTATGCATCACATTATAGCATCTTATTTGTAGTTTTGAAATATATCAGTCCCAGCGGAAACAAAAACGGCAACTTCCGGTTATTAGAGAAAAACTTCATAATTTGAGTATTTTTCTTTCCCATAAATATTTTTTACACATGAAGTATTTGTAATGATTTTTGAATATGTTATTCAAACTGCAAATATCTACAGTAACGTCAAATATCTTTTTAAATATCACTTCTGGTCGCGTGATTTCCTGTCCTCAAAATGAGAAGTTATCATTGCTAGATCTCGTAAACGGTAAGAGATTAAGACACCAAACTTTTAGGAGTGGTAGATCTTGATTGCAAAACCATATGATCGTTTGCTGTCATTTCCGGTCGTCACAGGAAGTGATCAAAGAAATCAGAAATTTCAACTTTTCTTTTTGGAATACTTCTCGGCATCACATTATTGCATCTTATTGGTTGTTCTGATATATGTCCGTCCCACCAGAAACAAAAACGGCAACTTCCAGTTATGAGAGGAAAAACTGCATAAATTGAGTATCATACTATCCCATAAATATCTTTTATAGAAAGAGTATTTGAAATGATTTAAGAACGTGTTATTCAACTGCAAATGTCTAGAGTAACTACAAATATCTGTTAAAAATTGACTTCCGGTCTCATGATTTCCTGTCCTCAAACTGAATAGTTAACATAGCCATATCTTGGTAATGGTAACACATCAAGACATTAAACTTATATGAATAATAACCCTTGAAGAGTTAACAACAGATATAGGGATAAATGTCTCCGCCGTCACTTCCGGTCGTCACAGGATGTGATTTGAAAAATCGAAAATTCGAACTTCTTTCTTTCCAATTTTTTTTTTCATTACTTTATTGCATCTAATTAGTAGTTTTGAAATATGTCAGCTCCACCAAAAATAAAATAAAAATAAAAACAACAAAAACTTCCAATAATAAGAAATAAAACAACACCAAAGGTCAAAAGGTAAAGGTCGTTGGAAAAGTATTTAAATTGCTTATATATGTCACATGACCTTCACCTTTGAGTTTAATGTTTGACCTTGACCTTTGTCCTTGCCCCTTACCCAAGAGTTAATTTTTTTTAAATTATATTTAGCTTGATACAGCTTCAAGAAGTCGAGTTTAAAAGGTTTTTGGAGGACCTTGACCTTTGACCTCGATAAAACACCTTGACCTTTGACCCCATTGACCCAAAGGTCACAGTCAAGCTTGAGTCCGTGGGGGTGTTTACATCTCTCACTATAACAAATCCTTATATACCCCCCCTTCTTTTTTTTTTAAATCAATAGGAACCTAGAAAAATTTTCAACAGTTCAAACGACGCCACAGATCGACATGAAATTTAAGGAGTGCAGTAGAAGACACATCAAAGAAAGTGTCCTGAGTGTGTAACAGTGAGTCTCTGAAGTATATAATGAAATTCTAATGACTATCAGCAACAACTACATTTTTTTTCTGTCTGAAATTTAGATGCTGATGAGCATCAAAATTAATTAAAGCTTGTATTGGGTATTTCTTCACTTTTTGTCAATATTAATTGAATGAATCTAGGAAATAGCGATTTTTCCTATCAAATCAATTTCCACGCAATTTATATAGGTTATATAAATTACAGTTATCTCGCTTTCTACAATGTGGAGTTGAGAAAATGCCCATGACAAATTATGTCAACAAATTACATGTAATGTTCCTATTAGAGTGCAGATGTACCAAAAATGCACCCCAGGACTACCCAGATTTTGGTTTGCTTTTCCGAGCAGGGTAACACACCCAGTATTCTGTAACTCAATCTATGCCCTAAAGAAAATTCATTAATTGATATGTTGTCATTTACCTTCCCTTTGAGAAACACACCTTCTTCTAAAGCCTACGGCTTTTCAGCTGATTTTCCTCTGCAACTGACCACGTGTATTAGTTTCGCACTTACAGCTCTGTATATGCTAAGTGTCATAGTAATACCTACATGTTTCAGCAAGCACTCTGATTCACTGCAAACGTGTCCATAATTCTAATCATTTTTTCTACATCAAATATCACATCAAACAGGGAATATCTCAGTTTTTAAAGAAATTTGACCGGGACTTTACTACGAAACTATTCCCTTCAACTTTAGAATAATAAGTATAAAAAATACCTTTTCTGGTGTAGAGGCGATGGCTCAGTGGTTAGCGTGTCAGATTTGCAAACCGAGGGTTATATGTTCGAGCCCAGCCGGAGGAATTTTTTTTTGCATTTTCTGTATTTATTTATTTATTCATTATCATGTCTTTTTCTTTAAATAGAAAAAAAAATATCCTTCATACAGATAAATAGAGCAGTACGGAAGACCTTATTTGTTGCTGTAGCAACAAGAGTTTGTTCCCCAAACGGAGTTTGGGAACATATTGTTTTTACTCGGTTTCTTATTATTATTATTATTAAGGTCTTCCGTTTCCAACGGAAGACCTTATTGTTTTCGTTCGGTTTCTTTTTCCCTATTATTATTTTTCTTCCAACCGATTTTGTGCAAGCGTTTTCTCAGAGATGGCTGATCCGATTTATATAAAACTTTCAGACGTAAAAGATATTCAATTGATCTTGATAGGTTTTTTTTTTACTTTTTGATGACGTCACTTCCGGTCGTGAGATATGAACGATTTTCTGGGGCCCGTTTTACAAAAGAACTTACGACTAAGACCAAAAACTTCAGATGATTGTAACATTTTGCAAAATTAATAATTCTCTTTGAAATTGTTTGTGTAAAAATATTTTACTACATTCCTTTTAAGAAGTTTAAAATAATTTTCGATATAAAGTTTATTAAAAAGTTATATGAAGAATTAAATTTGGTCTTAAGTCGTAAGTTCTTTTGTAAAACGGGCCCCTGATTTTCAAAGGGTCGGCTTGTCCAGGAAACTCCTCCAAAACGACTCAAGATATTGACCCAAGAATTTTAGTGAGTATACAGGAAGGTTTGCAGAATTGCAATTGGGTGCCTAAATCCTTCTAGCGCAAAAGGCGCATTTTCTCGGTAGGGCTCGAAAAAATGTCTCAGAAACATCTTACAAAATTTGACACATTTTGTCTCATATCTTCATACCTGTTCATAATTTGTTAAAGTATATTGAAGAAAAAATGGGCAAAATTATAAGACCTTTCATTTGATGTCAAGAAAATGGGGCTGACCCCTCAAATTAAGCACTGGGTGAAAAAACCAGTTTCCCATTGTAGGAAACCTTATGGAAACCATATTGAAACCTCAAGATTACATTATGTTTCCTTGTGGTTTCCGTGCGGGATACTGGGTTATTCCCCCTTGATTCCGTGCAACGGAAACACCCTACGCTCCGATTCCATTAGGTTTCCCGAGCCTTGAAATCCAGTGGAATCGTGAGGTTTCCCTTGATTCCGTAAGTTTCCCGTACGGGAATCTTAAAGATTCCACTGGTTTCCGTGTCTCGGGATACCTAATGGAATCGGAGCCTAGGGTGTTTCTGTGGATGGGAAACTAGTCGGGAATCTCAAGGATTCCATGTTTTGGAAACCAATTGGATACCATAAGGAAACTTGAAGATTCCACTGGCTTCCGTGCTTCGGGATACAATATGGAATCGGAGCGTAGTAGTTTCCGTGGATGGGAAACTAGTCGGGAATCTTAAAGATTCCATGAATAGGAAACTGCTTGGATTCATATGGTAAACCTTGAGTTTCCAAAGGTTGGAAACCTAAGGGAATTGAAAGGTAGTAATTTCCGTATCATGGAAACTTATCAGGAATCTTGGGGTTTCCCTTGATGGAATCTAAATGGATTTATTGGAATAATTATTTTTTTTTCTTGTTGAATTTTCTTTAAAATTCTCATACTGGAATTAACTTATGAGAATCTTCAAGTTTCTCAGGTGGGGTACATTTGTTATTGAATATTGATGCGTGAACCTTGAGGATATAGTAAACAACAAAACAAATTTCAAATAAGATGACATTTGTATTCTCAGAAATTATATTAATAATACTATCTATTCAAATTCACCACAAAGAAAAATTTATGTTACTCAATTAAGTTACTCAATTCAGTTACTTAAGTTTTAGAATAACATAAATCTATGAAAAAGTATAACAAATTTTAAAGATATATCAAAGCATCAACACTGTATATGTACAACATAAAAAAAATCATGGCTTGCTTTTAGTTACTATTATAAAAAAATACATATACTGAAAACCAAATTAGTGACTATTGACATTCATGGACTCAATTAAGTTACTGCAGTATTATAAAAAAAAATAAATCTATGAAAAAGCATAACAATTTTTACAGATATGTCAAAACATCAACATTGCATCTGTATGTAAATCTTAGAATACATCTGTGAAATGTTAAAGCAGTCGCCCCATCCACTCAAAAGCTTTAGGCCTGGTTTACATTTTTGCAGACAGACAGACCAACAGTGCAAAAACTATATACCCTGAACTGTTGATTACAGGTACATTATAAAAAAACCAAAACAACTATTACTAGTACTAATTGTAACGGGAACCGTTACAGATGTTCCCCAAACGCTCCCCAACTCCCTTTTGGTGCCATATTCCCTGTAAGCTTCATTAAATAAGACAAACTCTGTGCATTACGTTTTCCCAAAAGGATACCAATTATATTCAAATTTTAGCATTGCACCCAAGCGCATATGAATGCATGTGCGTTATGACCATATCATCTTGTCTACACTATCTATATATTTTAATAACTATATATTAAAGCATTCAGTCCAAAAGTAATAAAAAATCACTCATTCAAGTGTATGCATGTGCGTTATGATCATATCATTTTGTCTACACTATCTACATATCTTAATATCTTAATGCGTGCACGTGCATGATGACCATACCTTCTTGTAGGAGTCCCTTATATCTATCTATATTCTAAATCCCATCCTGTTTGGTTGAAAAACAAGGGAGTTATAGCCATTTTAAGCTTAAGCCAATCAGATTGCAGCACACGTGCATGCGCGTGATTTCATGATTTTTTTTCTACATCATATTGTAGTATATCCTAATGCATGACTATGTTTTAAATTTCAAAGCATTTCGTCAAAAAACAAAGGAGATATAGCCATTTAAAGTTTCAGCCAATCAGATTGCAGCAGGCGGGCATGCGCATGCTTTCATGAAAATTCTTATACATCATGCTGTAGATCTTCATAATGTAGGTCTATGTTCAACATTTCAAAGGATTATGACAAGAAACAAGAAAGATATTGAGACTTTAGTTTCAGCCAATCAGAGCAAAGCGCACGTGCATGCGCGTGAGATCTTACTTTTTTGACCATATGTCATTTTGTCTATCCTTCTAATATATACTTATAATATGAATTTCCAAGCATTTCATCAATAATTTAAATAGTTACGTCTGTATCAATTATATTGGACATTTCTCGTGTTGCACGTGCGAGCTCTTGCAAGCACATGTGCATGCACATGCTTTCATGATAAATCTTATATTACAGGCTGTAGATCTCCCTAATTTATGACTATGTTCAAAATTTCAAATGATTTTATCAAAAAACAAAAAAGATATTGAGACTTTAGTTTCAGCCAATCAAAGCGAAGTGCACGTGCATGCGCGTGCGATCTTGCTATTTTGACCATGTCATCTTGTGCATACTACTAATATATCCTTACATTATAAGTTTCAAAACATTTCGTCACAAAATAGAAAAGTTACGGTTATATCCTTTATATATTGGTCATTTTAAGTTTTGCACGTGCGCGCTCTTGCAAGCACGTGCGCACAAAATGACCTTGATTCCGCAAATCTACATAACATGCCTACTTACCCTAAAAAGGTTTCACCTAAGTCGGATGTGTAGTTTACAAGATCACTCGCGGAAAAGATTTTTCCGGGAAGAAAAATTATAATAATAATAATAAGAATAATAACTAGTGCTAATTGTAACGGGGACCGTTACAGATGTTCCCCGAACGCTCCCCAACTCTCTTTTTGTGCCTTTTACCTTTAAGCATCATTAACACAAACTCTATGTATTTGAGACTTTAACAACATTTACCCGGAAGTGTACAAAGTTCATTCAAATTTTAGCATTGCCCGCGTGCGCATGCGAATGCCTGTGCGTAATGACCATATCATTTTGTCTACACAATCCATATATTTTAATATACTAAAAATTAAAGTATTTAATCCAAAAGTAATAAAAAATACGCTCAAGTGTATTTTTGATTTTGTTCATTTCAGTGCACGCACGTGCATACATGAGCACGGTGACCATACCTTCTTGTAGAAGTCCATTACATCTATCTATGTTATAAATCCCACCCCGTATGGTTGAAAACCAAGGGCGTTATACCTGTTAAAAGTTTCAGTCAATCAGATTGCAGCGCACGTACACGCACGTGTATGCATGTGCATGGTGACCATACCTTTCTTGTAGTAGTCCATTATATCTATCTATGTTCCAAATCCCATCCTGGTTGGTTGAAAATTAAGGGAGTTATAGCTGTTTAAAGTTTCAGCCAATCAGATTGCAGCGCACGTACACGCACGTGTATCCATGTGCAGGTTGACCATACCTTCTTGTAGTAGTTCATTATATCTATCTATGTTTCAGATCTCATCCTCTTTGGTTGAAAACCAAATGAGTTATAGCTATTTAAAGTTTAAGCCAATCAGATTGCAGCGCACGTGCATGCACGTGTTTTCATGATACTTGCTATATATCATATTGTAGGATATCCTAATGCATGGCTATGTTCAAAATTTCAAAGCATTTTGTCAAAAAACAAAAAAAGATATTGAGATTTTTGTTTCAGCCAATCAGAGTGCAGCGCACGTGCATGCGCGTGAGATCTTGCTATTTTGACCATGTCATATTGCCTATGCTACTAATATATACTTCTGATATGAGTTTTAAAGCATATCATCAATAATTTAAATAGTTACGTCTGTATCAATTATATTGGACATTTCTCGTGTTGCACGTGCGAGCTCTTGCAAGCACACGCGCATGCACATGCTTTCATGACATTTCTTTTATTACAGGCTGTAGATCTCCATAATGTATGACTATGTTCAAAATTTCAAATGATTTTATAAAAAAACAAGAAAGATATTGAGACTTTAGTTTCAGCCAATCAGAGCGAAGCGCACGTGCTTGCACGTGCAATCTTGCTATTTTGACCATGTCATCTTGCGCATATTACTCATATATCCTTACATTATGAGTTTCAAAACATTTCGTCAAAAAATAGAAAAGTTACGGTTATATCCTTTATATATTGGTCATTTCAAGTTTTGCACGTGCGCGCTCTTGCAAGCACGTGCGCGCAAAATGACCTTGATTCCGCAAATCTACATAACATGCCTACTTACCCTAAAAAGGTTTCACCGAAGTCGAATGTGTAGTTTACAAGATCGCTCGCGGACAAAATTTTCCCAGGAAGAAAAATAATAATAAGAATAACTAGTGCTAATTGTAACGGGGACCGTTACAGATGTTCCCCAAACGCTCCCCAACTCCCTTTTGGTGCCATATCCCCTGTAAGCTTCATTAAATAAGACAAACTCTATATGCATTTGAGACTTTAACAACGTTTACCCAGGAGTGTACCAAGTTCATTCAAATTTTAGCACTGCACGCGTGCGCGTGTGAATGCATGTGCGTAATGACCATATCATATTGTCTACAGAATCTATATATTTTAATATACTAAATACTAAAGTATTTAATCCAAAAGTATTTAAAAATACGCTCATTCAAGCGTATTTTTTATTTTACTCATTTCACGTGCACGCACGTGCATACATGAGCATGGTGACCATACCTTCTTGTTGAAGTCCATTACATCTATCTATATTTTAAATCCCACCCCGTTTGGTTGAAAAACAAGGGAGTTATAGCTGTTTAAAGTTTCAGCCAATCAGACTGCAGCACATGTACACGCACGTGTATGCATGTGCATGGTGACCATACCTTCTTGTTGAGGTCCATTATATCTATCTATGTTCCATATCCCATCCTGTTTGGTTGAAAATCAAGGGAGTTATAGCTATTTAAAGTTTAAGTCAATCAGATTGCAGCGCACGTGCATGCACGTGTTTTCATGATAATTGCTATATATCGTGTTGTAAGATATCCTAATGTATGGCTATGTTCAAAATTTCAAGGGATTTCGTCAAAAAACAAGAAAGATATAGAGAGTCTAGTTTCAGCCAATCAGAGCGAAGTGCACGTGCATGCGCGTGAGATCTTGCGATTTTGACCATGTCATATTGTCTATGCTACTAATATATCCTTATATTATGAGTTTCAAAGCATTTCATCAAAAATGTAAAAAGTTACGCCTATATCAATTAAATCGGTCATTTCACATGTTGCACGTGCACGCTCTTGCAAGCACGTGCGCGCAAAATGACCTTCGTTCCGCAAATCTACATAACATGCCTACTAACCCTAAAAAGGTTTTACCTAAGTCGGATGTGTAATTTACAAGATCACTCCCGGACAAATAAGTACCCAGGAAGAAGAAAAATAATAATAATAATAAGAAACAGAGTAAAAACAATATGTTCCCCAACTTCGTTTGGGGAACATAATAATAATAAGAAACAGAGTAAAAACAATATGTTCCCCAACTTCGTTTGGGGAACATAATAATAAGAAACAGAGTAAAAACAATATGTTCCCCAACTTTGTTTGGGGAACATAAATATTTACATCTGGAAATACACAACCACAGAATTAAAAAGTTCTTTTTTCTTGTATCTTCTTGATGGCTGAAACCTCGTTTGACCTACAAGGAATAAAAAAAAATAGTTAAAATTTAGCTGAAGTAATATTTTGGTGTTTATAATACATCCCATTCATTGAATAAGCTGTCCTTCTAGGGAAGTTGGGAAGAAAATGTTTAACAGAAATGTTGTTCACTGAATCTTCTGAATATATAAATTACTGACGAAATTACATTCCCAAGAACCAACAAAATTTTACTAATCCACAAACGTTAACCCCCCATGAATTAAACTGATTGTACAGTAATTCTTATCTCCATTAAAAAAAAAGTTTTCTGGTCATAAGGATGTGAGTTATTATAAAACATATGATATGTTAAATTTCCAAAATCAGATTCTCTCAGATTCAAAGATAAGATATGATCCACAAATTATTTAAGGATGTACAGGCATAATTTCCCAAAAAGAGGTCACATTGTCTATTTTACCCTTCTTTTGTTTGATGTTGCATCTTTTCTTATAATGATAGTACACAAGTGGTTAAATGTTAAATGAATTTATAAAAGTTTTACACAATACTAAGAAAGGTAAAAATAAATAAGTATCTGAGAAAATTAATTACCTCTGTGAGGAGTAGTCCCTGGAAATGGCCCAAGCTGAACACTTCTCAGGAGGAGGTGTTGTTGTGTCCTCTCTACCATCCCTTACAAATACCAACTGGCGTCTGGCAGATTCGGTCTTCAGGACCTTGTGTCAATATGCCTTGCCCAGTGCCTCTTTTCCCTTGCACAGTCTGGTTGATTCCCAGGAAAATAGGAGCCTGACCCTCTTTGTTGAGTCTTTGTCATCAGTCTTCTCGGGTGAAGTTATGTCCAACCGAATGCACTCCGTCAAGTTCTTTTTAGATGTTGGGGTCCATGACTCGTCTAGATGTTCCACGGCTTTCTATCTTATTTCCAGTTTCTGAGGGAAAAAGCGCATAGTTAATCATACAGACTTTTTAAAAACATATCTGTACAAGTATCAATGATAATGAACTTTGTGACCTTAGTTTTGTAGAAATAGCCATTGACACGAAATATCAAGAATTTCAAATAATATTTAATTCCTCTACAATCCTGCTGTACATGATGAAAGAAGACTATAAATTAACAAATATCTTTGAAATGTAGGCAAATTAATTTAAAAATAAATCGCAAAAGATCACTTTTTCATATAGGATTTTAGTAAATTAGACTTACTGAATGCTTTCTTTTGCTTTTTTTTGACTGCTGTCTGTGAAGATCAGTCTTTCCATCTTCTGTCTCCGTTTCTCCTGTTTGTCATTAGTAATGACATTGATGAATGCCTCTAAAATATATAAAAACTCAAATATAACAAACTGAACACCAAAAAAGGAACAAAAAAACCCCCCACAATCTTAGGGGACTCTCTATGTTGTCACTGTCACAACATGCCGTGCATCCAGCTGAAGCCCCGTTTTGGTCTGAAATGCTTATTATGTTCCCCAAACGAAGTTGGGGAACATATTGTTTTTACTCTGTTTCTTCTTATTATTATTATTAAGGTCTTCCGTCTCCAACGGAAGACCTTATTGTTTTCGTTCGGTTTCTTTTTCCCTATTATTATTATTATTATTATTATTATTATTTTTCTTACCGATTTTGTGCACGCGATTTCTCAGAAACGGCTGGACGGATTCTCGCCAAATTTTCAGATCTGATAGATATTTATCTGAACCTTGTCGGAAATTTTTCGTAAGTACGTCGTCACTTCCGGTCGTGAGATAAGGACGATTTACTGATTTTTAGAGGGTCAGCTTGTCCTGAGATCTCCTCCTAAACGACTTAAGATATCGACTTAAGATTTTCAGTGAAGGTAGAGGAAGGATAGTAGATGTGACATTTTGCATATAGAGCTTTCCAGGTAAGAAGGCATCGACGCTCGCCTGGGCTCGAAAAATAGCCACATACTCATCTCGCAAAAATTGACACGTTTTCATTTATATCTTTTTACCTGTTAATAGTTTGTTAAGACATATATAATAAAAAATGTGCAAAATAGTAAGACCTTTCATTTGATATCAAGTAAACGGTGTTAGTCCTTCAAATTAGGGGCATAGAGGGGCCAAAAGTCTCTCGTCTTTAACTTTTTTGTTTTTCAATATTTTCAAATGATATAAGTATAGTTGATAGAAACATTTCTTATTAGGCTGAATATATAATTCGTTTGTAAATTTATAAATTCAAACTCGAGATATTAACATTCAAAAATCTGAAGCGGGAACTAAATGGCGGCGGTCTTTGTCAATTCCGACATTTCGCAATAGCGGTTAACAGAGGCAGCCGAGCGTTTGCTTGAACGAAAGTAACATAAGGAGCAATGAAATGTGTAGGGATACTTGGATTGTCACGTCGTAGGTTCGTTGCAATTCTGTGTCAAACTACATTCATAATCCAAGGTCTCCTTACAAGTCTTCTTTAATTGGTTTTGGTTGTTTCTCAAAGTAGAAAAAAGAAAAGAATTAATGTGCAAATTAAGTATGCATTGATGATATTATCTAAATCAAAAGGATTTAATCAAAAGAGAAAAGGCATGATTCCATGATGTTTTATCAAAGATCATAGTCAAAGTCATATCTCATCTTATCGAAAATTCGGACGGAAGATCTACTCGTTGCTCGCAACGAGATCGCATCTAGTTATTATTATTTTTCTTTTTTTCATAGTTAGAGCGATATCTCAGCTGTGCGTGGACAGATCTAAAATATTTTTACAGGGATGATGCATCATGAGAATATCTCTAGATGTTTTTCATTTTTTCGAAATTCACTTTCGTTCGTGATTTTGGGGGATTTTTGTTTTTTTAAAAGGCATTTTGTCCAGCAGTTTTCTCGAGAACGACTGAAGATATGAAAGTGAAACTCACTGAGCTAATAGAACATCGAACTCCAATCTGAACAACGACCTTTATTTTTCGTCGTCGGCACTCCCGGTCGCAAACGGAAGTGAATTCAAAAAGTCCCATTTTTCAACTTTTTTGTTTTTCGATATTTTTCTTTAGGATTTACAGGGTTTATAGTGTGTCTAATGAGAATTCTAAATATGTGTTCCATGTCTTGATGCGTGCACTTATTGAACAGATATGACCGGACCAAACTTTGTCCCAGTGTCGGGGGTTCGAATCCCGCCGTGGGCGTTCCCAAATTTTTTCTTTGTTTCTGTCATTTTTCAATTGCAAATACCTTTTCTCACTTTTATAACATGTATGAAATATTTTGGCGATTTTTAAAAGCTATATTTAAAGATATTTTGAGGTTTACCTGTAATAATCATGATATATGTTGAGAGACTGCTGTAAATGAACGTAAACAAAAAAAATTCTGAAATCTATTTCATTGGATGAGGCAGCTAACAAAAAGTCGGTCGGAAGACCGCTTGTTGCTCTAGCAACAAGAACGCATCTAGTTATGTTCCCCAAACAAAGTTGGGGAACATATTGTTTTTACTCTGTTTCTTATTATTATTATTATGTTCCCCAAACGAAGTTGGGGAACATATTGTTTTTACTCTGTTTCTTATTATTATTATTATTAGGGTCTTCCGTCTCCAACGGAAGACCCTTCTATTATTCTATTGTTTCTTTTTCACTTTTATTATTATTATTATTATTTTTTTCTTTACACATTTTTGTGCAGACGATTTCTCAGAGATGCTTGAGTGGATCGTCTTGAAATTTTCAGGAATGATGTATCATGAACTAAACCTGATACTTTTTTTTTATTTTCCGAAAAATCACTTCCGGTCGGAAGTTATAGCCCTTTAATCGAATTTTTAGTGACCATTTTGTCCGGACAAAAACTCAAAAACGACAAAAGGTAGAATGCTGTCCTTTTCAGGACTGATAGACAACATATTATAGTTTTGCACCTATACTTTCAAATATTCCGGAAGTTCTTAGTATGGAAGCTCGGTAGAGGTCAAAAATTAGGACATGAATCATGACTGAAATTTTGAGACATTTTGCATAATATCTTTTAAAGTATAATTATTTTGCTAAAACATACTGAGCAATATTTGTGCAGAATGACGAGATCTTTAATATGATATCATAAAAAAGTGCTGACTCATCACATTAAGGGCCAAAAGGGGCTAAAAGTCTTTTTTCGATAACTCTTTTACAGTCAATATTTTGTTATACATTAATGAAGCAAAAATGTTTATCTCAACAACCGACAACTATATATTATGATTTTTATGTCGTATGGTACAAAGAGGGACGTTAAACAATATACAATCAATCAATCAATCGTATGGTACATAATTAGGGGCCGCAAGGGGCCAGAATACCAAATCTTTGATGCTTTATATCTCGAAAGGAAGAAATATTTTGATAAGCAATATTGAACAAAAGATGTTCAAAATAATGTTCTGAGCAATATGCAACCTTTCATTTTTTGCTAAACGTCCCCATTAAGGAGTTGAAGGGTTGGCCCCTAAATATTTCTTTTGCTAATAGCTCAAAAACGAAAAAGAATTTCTGAATAGTTATTGAATAAAAAATGTTCAAAATCTTAAGAGCTTTAAGATGAGATCCCGAAAAAGGGGCTGGGCACTCGAACTAGGGGTCAAGAGGGGCCAGAAGTCTTCAATTGATAACTCTTTATCAGTTAATATTTTGTAATACATTACTGAAGCAAAGATGTTTATCTTAACAATATTCAACTAAATATTATGATTTTTATGTCGTATGGTACATAATTAGGGGCCGCAAGGGGCCAGAATACCAAATCTTTGATGCTTTATATCTCGAAAGGAAGAAATATTTTGATAAGCAATATTGAACAAAAGATGTTCAAAATAATGTTCTGAGCAATATGCAACCTTTCATTTTTTGCTAAACGTCCCCATTAAGGAGTTGAAGGGTTGGCCCCTAAATATTTCTTTTGCTAATAGCTCAAAAACGAAAAAGAATTTCTGAATAGTTATTGAATAAAAAATGTTCAAAATCTTAAGAGCTTTAAGATGAGATCCCGAAAAAGGGGCTGGGCACTTGAATTAGGGGCCAAGAGGGGCCAGAAGTCTTCAATTGATAACTCTTTTTCAGTTAATATTTTGTTATACATTACTGAAGCAAAGATGTTTATCTTAACCATCTACAACTATATATTATGATTTTTATGTCGTATGGTACATAATTAGGGGCCACAAGGGGCCAGAATACCAAATCTTTGATGCTTTATATCTCGAAAGGAAGAAATATTTTGATAAGCAATATTGAATAAAAGATGTTCAAAATATTGTTCTGAACAATATGCAACCTTTCATTTTTTGCTAAACATCCCAATTAAGGAGTTGAAGGGTTGGCCCCTAAATATTTCTTTTGCTAATAGCTCAAAAACGAAAAAGAATTTCTGAATAGTTGTTGAGCAAAAAATGTTCAAAATCTTAAGAGCTTTAAGATGATATGAATAAAAAGGGCCGATTCCTAAAATTTGGGGCCGTTAGGGGCCAAAGGCCGATTTTTCAAGTCTTTAATGTTCAATGTCTTTACGGATTGTGGTAAGTCATTATTTTAGAATGAAAATCGCAATCAAAATCTTATCTCATCTCATCAAGAATTGGACGGAAGACCCACTCGTTGCTCGCAACGAGATCGTATCTAGTTATTATGTTCCCCAAACGAAGTTGGGGAACATATTGTTTTTACTCTGTTTCTTATTATTATTATTATTATTATTATTATTATTTTTCTTCTTCTTCCTGGAACTTTTTTGTCCGGGAATGATCTTGTAAACTGTTCGTCCGATGTAGGTAAAACCTTTTTAGGGTTAGTAGACATGTTATGTAGATTTGCGGAATCAAGGTCATTTTGCGCGCACGTGCTTGCAAGAGCGTGCACGTGCAACACGTGAAATGACCAATATAATAGATATAGCCACAACTGTTCTATTTTTAAATGAAATGCTTTGAAACTTATAATGTGAGGATATATTAGTAGTATAGACATGACGACATGGTGAAAATAGCAAGATCTCACGCGCATGCACGTGCACTTCGCTCTGATTGGCTGCAACTAAAGTCTCAATATCTTTCTTGTTTTTTGACGAAATCCTTTGAAATTTTGAACATAGCCATGTATTAGGATATCCTACAACATGAAATAAAGCAATTATCATGAAAACACGTGCATGCACGTGCGCTGCAATCTGATTGGCTGAAACTTTAAACAGCTATAACTTCCTTGGTTTTCAACCAAACAGGATGAGATTTGGAACATAGATGGATATAATGGACTTCTACAAGTAGGTATGGTCACCATGCACATGCATACACGTGCGTGTACATTTGCTGCAATCTTATTGGCTGAAACTTTAAACAGCTATAACTCCCTTAGTTTTCACCCAAACGGGGTGGAATTTAGAACATAGATAGATGTAATGGACTTCTACAAGAAGGTATGGTCACCATGCTCATGTATGCACGTGCGTGCACGTGAAATGAGTAAAATCAAACATACACTTGAATGAGCGTATTTTTTAAAATAATTTTGGTTTAAATACTTTAATATTCAGTATATTAAAAATATAGATTATGTAGACAAGATGATATGGTCATGACGCAAATGCATTCACATGTGCACGCGTGCAATGCTAAAGTTTAAATGATTTTTGTACACTTCTTTGTTAATGTTGTTAAAATCTCAGATGCATAGAGGTTGTCTTATTTAATGAAGCTTACAGGGAATATGGCACCAAAAGGGAGTTGGGGAGCGTTTGGGGAACATCTGTAACGGTCCCCGTTACAATTAGCACTAGTTATTATTATTCTTTTTTCTTCTTATTTCTTCTCCGGTACTTTTTTGTCCGGAAGTGTTCTCAGAAACTGTTCACCAAACTAAGTTAAAACCTTTTTAGGGTTAGTAGGCATGTTGTGTAGATGTGCCGAACGAAGGTCATTTTGCGCGCATTCGCATGCACGTGCGGGCGCGTGCAATGAGTAAAATGACTGATATATTTAATATGGTTGTAACTTTTATATTTTTTGATAAAATGTTTTGAAACTCATTATATAAAGATATATAAGTTGTGTAGATAAGATGACATGGTCAAATTTGCATGAACTCACGCGCATGCACGTGCGCTTTGCTCTGATTGGCTGAAACAGAAATCTCAATATCTTTTTTGTTTTAAGATGAAATGCTTTGAAATTTCTAAAATAGACATGCATTAGGATGTACTACAACGTGATATATAAAATTTTTCATGAAATCACGCGCATGCGCGTGCGCTGCAATCTGATTGGCTGAAACTTTAAATGAGTATAACTCCCTTGGTTTTCAACCAAACAGCATGGGATTTACAACATAGATAGACATAAAGGACTCCTACAGGATGGTATGGTCACCATTCACATGCATGCACGTGCGTGCACGTGCGCTTTGCTCTGATTGGCTGAAACAAAAATCTCAATATCTTCTCTGTTTTTTTTTACAAAATGCTTTGAAATTTAAAACATAAGCATACTTTAAGATGTTCAACAATATGATATATAATAATTGTCATGAAAATACGCGCATGCACGTGCGCTGCAATCTGATTGGCTTAAACTTTAAATGGCTCTAACTCCCTTGTTTTTCAACCAAACAGGATGGGATTAAGAACATAGACAGACATAATGGACTCCTACAAGAAGGTATGGTCATCATGCATGTGCGTGCACGTGCAAATGAGTAAAATAGTGTAGACAAGATAATATCGTCATTACGCTCATGCAATCACATGCGCACGCCTGCATTGCTTAAAATTGAAATACTTGGTATACTTTTGGAAAAACGTTGTTTACGTCTTAAATGCATAGATTTTGCCTTCTTTAATGAAACTTACAGGGAATATGGCACGAGAGGGGAGTTGGGGAGCGTTTGGGGAACATCTGTAACGGTTCCCGTTACAATTAGCACTAGTTATTATTATTATTATTCTTTTTTCTTCTTATTTCTTCTCCGGTACTTTTTTGTCCGGAAGTGTTCTCAGAAACTGTTCACCAAACTAAGTTAAAACCTTTTTAGGGTTAGTAGGCATGTTGTGTAGATGTGCTGAACGAAGGTCATTTTGCGCGCATTCGCATGCACGTGCGGGCGCGTGCAATGAGTAAAATGACTGATATATTTAATATGGTTGTAACTTTTATATTTTTTGATAAAATGTTTTGAAACTCATTATATAATGATATATAAGATGTGTAGATAAGATGACATGGTCAAATTTTCATGAACTCACGCGTATGCACGTGCGCTTTGCTCTGATTGGCTGAAACAGAAATCTTAATATCTTTTTTGTTTTATGATGAAATGCTTTGAAATTTATAACATAGACATGCATTAGGATGTACTACAATATGATATACAAAATATTTCATCAAATCACGCGCATGCAGGTGCGCTGCAATCTGATTGGCTGAAACTTTAAATGACTATAACTCCCTTGGTTTTCAACCAAACAGCATCAGATTTAGAACATAGATAGACATAAAGAACTCCTACAAGATGGTATGGTCACCATTCACATGCATGCACGTGCGTGCACATGTGCTTTGCTCTGATTGGCTGAAACAAAAATCTCAATATCTTTTCTGTTTTTTTACAAAATGCTTTGAAATTTAAAACATAGGCATACTTTAAGATGTCCTACAATATGATATATAATAATTGTCATGAAAACACGCGCATGCACGTGCGCTGCAATCTGATTGGCTAAAACTTTAAATGGCTACAACTCCCTTGTTTTTCAACCAAACAGGATGGGATTAAGAACATAGACAGACATAATGGACACTTACAAGAAGGTATGGTCATCATGCACGTGCGTGCACGTGCAATGAGTAAAAAGTGTAGACAAGATGATATCGTCATTACGCTCATGCAATCACATGCGCACGCCTGCATTGCTTAAATTTGAAATACTTGGAATACTTTTGGGAAAACTTTGTTTACGTCTTAAATGCATAGATTTTGCCTTCTTTTATGAAACTTACAGGGAATATGGCACGAAAAGGGAGTTTGGGAGCGTTTGGGGAACATCTGTAACGGTTCCCGTTACAATTAGCACTAGTTAAGGTCTTCCGTTTCCAACGGAAGACCTTATTGTTTTCGTTCGGTTTCTTTTTCTCTATTATTATTATTATTATTATTATTATTCTTCCAACCGATTTTGTGCACGCGATTTCTCGAAAACGACTCGGCCGATTTACATGAAATTTACATATGTAATAGCTTATCGACCGATCTTGATAGGTTTTTGATCGTTTTTATGACGTCACTTCCGGTCGTGAGATATGGACAATTTTCTGATTTTAAAATGCAATTTTGTCTTGATTTAATAGCGAAAACTGCTTAAAATATGAACTTAAGATTAATTGAAGATGATAGTTCGTGACTTATAGCGTTGCAGATTCGCCTTTTCGTGCGTTGTCAATACTTCCGGTCGATACCGGAAGTGAATTTAAGAAACGCATTTTTTCAACTTTTCTGTTTTAATATTTTTGTTTTAGAATTGAATAGAGACCCTTTTGCAGAAGTCAAATATGTAATTTGTTCGAAAATCGAAAAAGCCAATCTCGAGATATAAGCATTTGAAAACGCGAAGCGGCGATCCCAATGGCCGAATGGTTAGCGCGTTGGATTGTCACGCGGGCGACCCGGGTTCGATCCCCCATATGACTCAAATTTTTTTTTCATTTTTTCTGCTAGATTTTTCGATATTTTGAAATTTTAAACCATTTAGAACTATATATTATAAACTTTTAAGCATATCTTGCGTAATAAAGGGCCACAAGGGGCCAGAATGTCACATCTTTGACGCTTTATATCTCAAAAAGCGGGAACATTTTGATAAGCAATATTGAACAAAAAATGTTCAGAATAATGTTCTTAACAATATGCATGCTTTGAATTTTTGTAAAACGACCCCGTTAAGGACTTGTAGGGCGGCCCCTAAATATTTCAATTAAGCATATCTCCACAACGAATATAAATCTCTGAATAGGTGTTGAACAAAAAATCTTCAAAATCACAAGACCTTTCATTTGATATCAAGAAAAAAGGGCTGACCCCTCAAATTAGGGGCTCAGAGGGGCCAACATACTTTTATCTATAACTCTCTTTTGATAAGTATTTTGATATACATTACTGAAGCAAAAGTATTTATCTTAACGATTTGCAACAAGATATGATACGATTTTGATCAAATGTTACGTAATTAGGGGTCAGAAGGGGCCAGAATGTCACATCTTTGACGCTTTATATCTCAAAAAGCGGGAACATTTTGATAAGCAATATTGAACAAAAAATGTTCAGAATAATGTTCTTAACAATATGCATGCTTTGAATTTTTGTAAAACGACCCCGTTAAGGACTTGTAGGGCGGCCCCTAAATATTTCAATTAAGCATATCTCCACAACGAATATAAATCTCTGAATAGGTGTTGAACAAAAAATCTTCAAATTCACGAGACCTTTCATTTGATGTCAAGAAAAAGGGGCTGACCCCTCAAATTAGGGGCTCAGAGGGGCCAAAAGTCTTTTATCTATAACTCTCTAATGATCAATATTTTGATATACATTACTGAAGCAAAAGTATTCATCTTAACGATTTGCAACAAGATATGATACGATTTTGATCAAATGTTACGTAATTAGGGGTCAGAAGGGGCCAGAATATCAAATCTTTGACGCTTTATATCTCGAATAGGGGGAATATTTTGATAAGGGATATTGAACAAAAGATGGTCAGAATAATGTTCTAAACAATATGCATACTTTCAATTTTTGTAAAACGGCCCCTTTAAGGACAAGTAGGAGTGGCCCCTAAATATTTCAATTGAGCATATCTCCAAGATGAAAAGAAATCTCTGAATAAGTGTTGAACAAAAAATCTTCCAAATCACAAGACCTTTCGTTTGATATCAAGAAAAAGGGGCTGACCCCTTCAATTAAGGGATCAGAGGGGCCAAAAGTCTTTTATCTTTAACTCTTTAATGATCAATATTTTGTTATACATTACTGAAGCAAAAGTATTCATCTTAACGATTTCCAACAAGATATGATACGATTTTGATCAAATGTTACGTAATTAGGGGTCAGAAGGGGCCAGAATGTCAAATCTTTGACGCTTTATATCTCGAATAGGGGGAATATTTTGATAAGGGATATTGAACAAAAGATGGTCAGAATAATGTTCTAAAACAATATGCATACTTTCAATTTTTGTAAAACGGCCCCTTTAAGGACAAGTAGGAGTGGCCCCTGAATATTTCAATTGAGCATATCTCCAAGATGAAAAGAAATCTCTGAATAAGTGTTGAACAAAAAATCTTCCAAATCACAAGACCTTTCATTTGGTATCAAGAAAAAGGGGCTGATCCCTTCAATTAAGGGCTCACATGGGCCAAAAGTCTTTTATCTATAACTCTCTAATGATTAATATTTTGCTATACATTACTGAAGCAAATGTATTCCTCTTAACGATTTGCAACAATATATGATAATCTTTTTATCATATGTTACGCAATGAAGGCTCGCATTGGACCAAAATGCTAAATTTTTTATGCTTTATATCTCGAAAACGGGGAGTATTTTCATAAGCCTTATCAAACAGAAGATGTTCAGAATATCGTGATAAAAATGAGAAACTTTAACTTTAACTAGGAAAAACTCAATGTCATTCTCTTTTAATAAAAATCTCAGTCAAAATCACATCTCATCTTATCTAGAAATTCAACGGAAGACCTACTCGTTGCTCGCAACGAGATCTCATCTAGTTAAGGTCTTCCGTCTTCACGGAAGACCTTATAGTTATTGCTCTGTTTCTTATTATTATTATTATTATTATTTTTCTGACACGATTTCTCGACAACTACTGGATAGAATTACATGAAATTTTCAGGAAAGATGTGTTGTAAGATACTTTTGAAAGTTCCAAGACAATTTTTGGAAATTCCTCTCTGGTGCCAAGTTTTGGACCATTTTCCTGATTTTAAAACGACATTTTGTCCACGATTAAACTCAAAAACGGTAAAAGATATCAATGTGAAACTTTCAGAGTTTATAGATGATGATCAATACTTTCCAGGACGCAACTTTTCGTTCGTCGTCAATACTTTCTGTCGCTACCGGAAGCCAATTCAAAAAGTTCAAATTTTCAACTTTCTTTGTTTTTCAATATTTTTCATTTATTTTTGGACCATTAATAGATACCCTTCTATTGATGCTTACTATATAAGTTGTTTTAATATTGGTTAATCCGAACTCTAGATATTAATATTTGAACATCTGTAGCGGCCCAAGATGGCGGCTGTCAACTCCGACATTTCGCGAGTAGGAGCTTATGGAGGCAGCTGAGCGTTTGATTAAACCATTCTGACATAAGGATACATGAAATGCAAAAAACTACTTGGACTCTCACGTAGTAGTATGTTGCAATTCAGTGTCAATCTTAAAAAAAATTTAATTTCCGTTTCACTGCTTTAGTGTTACTGGGCTAGATACGATATGTAATGTGTACAATGTGTTAAATATACTTTCCTAACGCCGAAATAAAATACAGGTGATAAGAATGTTTTATTTAATTAATTTCATTGAAGCTATTGCACCTCTTTTCAGTACAAAGAAAAGGTAAAAATGTTGAGTGAAAAATATACTATATGTCCTACAGTGTCTAAGTCGAGTTTTGATTCTACACGTTTCTGTGCCCCGTACTCTGTCCATAATTGGATTTTTATAGCAGAGATACAAAATATGTCAGTGTACAGTATATGTCTTTTGAAATATTTCAGAGTATGAATAGGGTTTGAAATGCAACTTCTTCATATTATTGATTTTCTTAAGATATCCATTGGTGAAGCTGAGCTCAATATTGCACAGGGCATAGTTCAACAAGACATGAGCATGAGAATAATGTGTACATTCCTTGTGTATATACGCGAAAAACCAACTTTCACGACACACATATACCAAGTGACAAAAGATTTAGGTCTACAACCTTGTAAAAATATTTTTGTGTTCCCTAATTCATAAAATATTCCTAAATGTTCTGATCATGACCCGTTTAGAATAAATTAAGAGATCGAATATGATTTAAACGACTCTTTGGATGCGCAGTGAAGGATAACAGAAGAGTGGATCATACATGTGTATACTATTCCGTAATGTAATAATAATTTCAAGGAAATTTAATTCTTTTTATGCGCCCAAATCGATAGATCCGAGGCGTATATTGTTTTTGTCATTTCTGTCTGTCTGTTTATCTGTTTTTCTGTCTGTTGT
>NW_026926936.1:0-29001 GCF_032062105.1 Saccostrea cuccullata | reverse complement strand
TGTTTCTTTGCAGACCGTCCATCGTCCAATTTAAAGTCTTTACCCCTCCAAAATTATATGTTCTATTTTAAACAAATACACGGCTCATTTAATATATTTTTCCTTGTTTCTCCAGCATTTTTGGAGTTCGTTTTCAAAGTTCCCAAATGCAAAACGAAAATTTTATTGCTATTCGCTGCTCCGTGACGTCCTTTGACGTCATGATTTTTCGCTTTTTAATCAAGACCTTTCTGTCTATAGAAATTGATATCTTTTAAGCAAAGTGAAGTATTACATTAACTTTTAGCTTCTGAAGTAAAAAAAACAATACTAAATTTAAGCATTTAAATTTTATTTTGGTTTAAGGACAATTTTAAAGAGGTTTGCTACAGATATGAAAAGTGTATAATTATTAAATAACTCAGTTTTGACCCTGCTCCGTGACCCCATTTTTTCTGTCTTAAATCTTTGATAATTTTGATAAAAATTAAGATATATCCCAATTTTTTTGCTCAAAATATTTGAATCTGTTGTTAAAATATATGTACCAAATTTGGTTTAAATATGACGTTAAATACAAAAGTTATGACAAAAGTCTACGAACTTTTTGAATGACCCTCGTACTAGCTCCTCTAGTAGAATGAGCTTTAAAAATATCTATATTTAAGGAATACTTCATTTGAATTAAGTGTGAGTTAAAAAGTGCTACTCTTTTTATATTGCTAGGCGTATCAACAGGGGGACCAGAGGGGCTGCCCCCCCACTTTTTTTCCCCAACATTACCTTAACTATAGAAAATGTTCATTGAAAGGATGGTTGCCCCCCCCCCCCCCCACACACACACACACACTTTTTACGAAAGTATAGTGATATGAAGGAATTGTAGGAAAAATTGGAAGTGAAAGTAACTTGGTCTTGAAAAAGTTGGCCACTACCCCCAATCCACTAGTATTTGAAAGTTTTAAGTGCTGTGAAATTTTAAAGGTTTATTTTCACACATTCCATGGAGATTTTAATGCTGTTATTATAAATTAATTGTTTTTTTATATTGCTTAGTACTTCAGATTTTTTTAAAGTGTGTGATACATAAATCTTTGTATTCTAAGCTGTGTATATTTATTTTTAACTAAATTGTGCCATGGATGAAAAAAAGTGTTAGAAATAGTAGTAGCCATCAATAAACTGATGGGACTCCGATCCTCAGCCAGGAAGGACAACTCTTTTAATTTAATTTAAAAAGTCTCGAAATGAATCTTTAAAATTAATTAAAAATTAAAAATTATAATTAAAACTTTTCATGCAACAATTTTCATTATATACCTCTCAATGTGTTTCAAGGTTCTTTGAAGTTCTCAGAAAGGTCTGATTAAAAGTTGAAATTTTTACCCCGTAAAAGCATTTTAGAATTACATATATCAAGAAATTAATGTTCATTTTAATCTATTACAAACCACCAAATTACATATTAGTATGGATGTATACTGTAAACCGACTTTTATTTGTGTGTTACTTAGTAAAATCCACGAATTTTGCAACCTACTTTAAATCGTAAATATTAATAATCACAAACCATTTACCAGGTATTTTGAATTACATTCATGCATAATATTTCCTCATTCATGAAAATTAATGGTCACTGACTGATTTCAAAAGGATGAATCGCAAATTAAATATGACTTGAATAACAGTTGGTTAATTACATGAGTATTTTGAACATACATGTATATAGAATAAAGTATATTCATTAATATATTCATTGATTTACAGTTCATCTTTACCTCAAAGCAGGCTGTCAGAATATGCTGCAACAAACACCAGACCCCCATTGATCCCTGCCCAGACAAACAGGGGGATCTCCATACATTGGTCGTCCACACATTTGTCTATATCTTTAGGTCAATGTTAAGAAAAATATTAGGGTACACTGTACTTGCTCTTTAAACATACAAAAATTTATCAAATCATTATAACATGTATGAATAATACAAACATGGTGGCTGATTGATTTTTACATGTGTAAAAGTATATTTAATTAAACTTTTTTATTTGACATTTTAGTTGCTTTTTGATAATTAAGGCAGAGTGGCCATGAGGGAAAAATTAGGTCAATTCACTGTTGAAATTTTATATGCATTACTTTTACCAATCAAAACCATAGAACCTTTCTTTTGTATCATCTTTTAATTTTGATTCAATCTTTAACATAGCAAGAAAAGAAACCCTAAACAAAGGATACATTTTTTGATGATGCTGAACTTGAGATCTGTAGATTTGATCACACAGTAGTCAATCAGGCTGGCCACCAGTCCAGTCAGAACTCCAACAAAAAGCATGACGAGCCACCTTAACATCTCAATCACCACAATGTCCTGTCAAACAAGAGACTTACTGGGTTACTTTACAAGACCTAAGTTACTTTATAAGACTTAAGTTACTAAACAGAACTCCAACAAAAAACATGACTAACCACCTTAACATCTCAATCACCACAATGTCCTGTCATACAAATGATTTATTAAGTTACTTTATAAGACTTAAGTTACTTTATAAGACCTAAGTTACTTTAAAAGACTTAAGTTACTTTATAAGACTTAAATTACTATAAACAGAATTCCAACAAAAAACATGACGAACCACCTTAACATCTTAATCACCACAAAGTTCTGTCATACAAAAGGCTTATTAAGTTACTTTACAAGCATTTCATGTCATTAAAGCACTCCTGTTTTCACAGAACAGTACAATGCACGGTACAGCTGTACTTACCCTGACAGACTTCTTTTTCTCCTCCATTTCATATAACTCATTTTCACAATTATCATAATCCAAACTCTGTAATATAACACAGTCTATCATTAAAGACAAAAGAGGATTGTAGAAAAAATGTAAATGACAAAAACAGAAAATATATTTTAAATCTACTTTCATTATTATATATTGAAACATAGTTAATACAATGGAACTGTCAGCTAATTAGAGTATTAGTTATAAATTAAGTTAAGTTTATGTCAATGGCAAAGAAAGATACAAGTAGCTTTACACGGTATCTTATACAGACCTCATATTCCCCAGAGAGGACCTTCTCTGTTGCATAATTATGTTTATTTTCAGAATCATCTTCATCTTCTTCACTTGATTGATTAATTACCTGGAAGAATAAAATAATAAATATATGTCTTCTAATTTCAACCTTCTTTCAGATTTCATATATGTCATCATTTAAAACCTCAGGATCAACTTAATATTTGATATATTTTCAGCATTTCAGCATAAACAATGCTAGTATTGTACTGCTACAATGGTTTACTGAACTGGATACTTCATAATTAGGGCTGGTTAAGTACAATAGGGGTAATGTTGCTGACATGTAGTCATAAACTTATGAAGCGATAGTCATTATCGTGCTTATATTTTATATTATCAAGGAAATCATAATACATGATAATCAAGGTCCCTGATATAATTCGTCCAAATCACAACACCTTCTGAACACTGATGATTCTGATATACTGATATATAGTACTTATGAAATGTAACTTGAATGGACTCTTCACCATTTTCAGCATTTATTAACAGTATATAAACAGTGTTAACGTGTTGAAATACATACTGAATGAGGTCTACTGTTAATCAACGGAGTTGTCTCTGAATCGTCCATGATCACGTGAAAATCATATGTTGTTTTGCTTCCTTATTCCAAGAATAATGTTTACATTACGTTATTGAAAAACTAAGAGGACTTCCGAAAAATGAAAGTGAAAATCAGTCAACTCTTTCTAGATTGTTTCACGTGTTATGTATATTATTTTTCTCGAAGACATAACTTTACCATATGATTTGATGTTTCTATTAAGAATTAATCCATATCTTCAAAATAAGATCAAATAGATGATATCTTAACTCACTTAAGTTAAATTACTGACATTGAATAATACTTTATCGACAATGGTTAGGTCGACTTATCTGAGGGATGCATGCCGTTCAACATGGCGGAGGAAGACGACCCGGTTTTGCATGAGGTATTTATTTTAGCTTGTTAAGTTTTTATTTCTCAGTTTCCATGTATAACAGGGTTTACCTTTAGTCAACAGTACTGGAAAATGCATCTCTTTTGAGCTAATCAATGAAAGATTTGTGAACTTACAGTTTTAGGTGAAATTAGTTATTGCACCACATGCCATCACCCTGTCTGCAATTCGCTGTGTTAAAAATCAAAACAAAAGTACGCGGGTATGTTAAGGCAGCACATGGACCAAAATTCGGCGAATTAAGACTTTTTTTATAATTATGTAACACTAATAAATCGGAAAAGTCAAGCATAAAACTTTTGTTATAATTATGCATTGTATAGACTTCAATGGGACTTATACTACATGAAGCACTTCACCACGACGTCACCACGTGACGTCTATAATTAGAAAATATGCCTTAATGAAAAAGTGAAATGTTCAACACTACCCCGGGGATAATTAATTTCAATTTGTAATAATAATTATGGAAAAACATCTGTGTACCATGAAAAGTGCTGCTAGAATCCTACTGTCCTATCACAGAAATAATTATTCAACACTTTCTGACGAAACCTTCCCAAAATTTTTACATTTTGTTCATAACATCGAAAAAAATGCATTAATTCCGGTAAACCATACGATTCTAGCAGCACTTTCCAAAAACAATAGAATAAGATCTTTAGATAGAAACAAAAATTAAGTTTCAAAGTGTGCGGCGTAGTGTTGAACTTTTGCATCTTATTTGTTAAGAACGACAGAGGAAAGGCTGATCGGCAAGTAAACACCCTCCCTGCTTTAATTTTACAAAGAAATTGTTGAAGTATATTACCATACCTTATTCATAAGCTTTATTCCCACATGAATCACACATGATATTTATTCTGAATGCTTTTAAACTCCGATTCCTTGTGTTTGTTTACATGAATTCTCGTTACATTTCACTTTCTTGTGTTTGTTTACATGAATTCTCGTTACATTTCACTTTCACTCTGCTACTGCATGATCAACAGTTATGACGTCACGGGTTTGGTATTTAACCCCTGTGATAACTACAGAGACCCAGAAACGACAAAATTCTGTTTGTAATTATGCCTCTGCATATTTTGATTAATTTTTACGACCTCAAATCAGTCTTAGATATCGACTATAAGAAATTGTTATCTCTAAACTTCACGTCATATAGCTTACTATGATGTCATATCATATAGGCAAGTAGAATATTTGGTTGTAACCTACCTGCGTATTACATTTAGTTGAAATAACAACTCCTTTTAAAGGCCGAGGTTTTCAACCGTACGGTTTTCCTCAGGTAAGTTTGGTGTGGGGTGGAGCTTAATCGAAGCGGCTGAGAAGCCCCGAGGGAACGACGCTGGCTTGTGTATACTACCTATATACACAAAATGTTACCTGAGCCCCTGAGTGTATTACCTGTATGCGTTTCCTACGACTTTGTAAACCGAGGCCGTTTTTTTTTTTTTCATGTTTAGCTCATGAATTGAAATGCGAAATAAAGCATTTTTTGTTGCAGACAGAATCCTTTTCAATTTCTTTCTTTTAAAATAATTGATTTTTTTAATGATTCGACATTTTTTTTTATATACAGTGTGTTTCTTAATGAAGTGTTATAACGAAAATACATTGAGCATCAAAATCTGTCGTTGTAATCTGGCGACAAAAAGGGAAGTAATTCAAATTACACGTCGTCTACGCAAAACGAAAGAAGAAAGTGAATAATAAAACAGTCTCTCGGTAAATAACAGTAAAACTTAGAAACGATGTTTTGAGAATAAAATGTTGAAGTAGAAATATTATTGTCTAGATAAATATCTTTTTAAGATAAACCCTACTTGATTTTTTCATAACACATGGTCGGTGAAAATGGCCAGGGCTTCGGACCGAAGTTGATTCCCCGACAACTATGAAACGGGAAAAGAATCATCTGCATTGTTTTTTTTCTTTCGGGATTCATTGTTAATTTGAATTTATTTTCAAACAATAAATACAAAGCAAGATGTTATATTCCGAGTAATTTCTCATCTAAAACTTATTATTATACCGTAACTACATCACCATGTCTCGAAGAAAAGCGACACGTACAGGTTTGTCTTATAAATATAAATTCGGTTGAACAATGTTACAATGTTGTCATACTTGTTTTAAAAAATAATTTTATTTAATTCCATGATACTAGCTTCAAACGTAGGTCGGTTTATTTTGTTAATAAATGAAGGAATAAATGATTAATTCATGTTTTGACACGGAAATTTGAATTTTCGAATGTAATCGTGATATGAAATCCTCCCTTTTAAAATTAAATTTATAATATATATTACATAGCCATGATTTTCTTGTCATTTATTTAATTATTTGATAGATTGATTATATTTATGATATATTCTTATGAATTAAAGAAAGAAAAGAACGATTTGATTGCTTCTTTATCACGTTGGCATACAGTGCGGTAGGCATCAAAAGCCTGAAAGTTAATTCGATGGTAGGTACGATCTCCAGACAAAGTACACAAGATATACACAACAGCAGCAAACTAAATGTCAATCAAATCAAAGTATCCAATCCCAGACTTAATTTCAGATGATTGACAGGGGTTCTAAGACCAGGTAAATTTGAAGGAGGTGCTTATTTCCTCCCCCTTTAAGGGCATTAATTAAGTTGTATCTCATAATGGCATGAGTTTTGTACCAATAATTTTATTTTAAAAGTATATGTATATTGTTTATTAATTTTTACCAATGTTCTGATACTTTGTAACTTAGCAGGGTTCGACACTAATATTTTTAGGCTTTGGTCTGGCCAGACTAGTGCTTTTTAACTTTTACTAGTCTGCAAACAAATTCATGAGTCCATCCAAAAACAAGACAAAAAAAAACGCAAACATCAATGTTTTAAAACAGTAAATTTGAAACACAATTATTACAATGTACTTGTAATACTTTTTTGAAATAAAGCATTTAGGGAAAGTGTTTCAGATTTGTTGAAAGCTTGCAATCAGGAAGAACGATCATATTCCCTATCTTGTTCTTTTTTTCTCTAGGCCTTTGCATTACATCCAAAATGTCTAACATCTTTCTTTATCTCTCATACTAAATAATTCATGATTGATTCATCATTTCTACTTGAGATTCAATAATAAAGTGCACAGATAAACCTTTTATGCGTTATTTTCAGATTTATGTTTTCATTTGTTGTTTTCATGTGATATAGTTAAGAATTAGTAAAATGTGTGGCATATGTTTTATTTTCAGATTGATGTATTCATTTCCAAGAGTCTTGCAGATAAATTGTACTTACTGCAGGTAGGACAAATGAAATTTGATACATATCTTTAAAGTAAGCTTTAAAATATAGATTATATGATATGGAAATCCATTCAAAGTGTCCGCTAATAAAACCGTCCTAGTCAAAGCGTCCCCTGATTTTAGTCAAAGCGCCCCCCAACATATTTTTATAGTGAAAAATACCGCCCCCAAATAATGGTCAAAGCATCACCTAATTTTTGTGAAAGCGCCCCGATATCTTTCTATAGAAAAAATTTGTTTCAAAACCTTTCCCAAGCAATGGTCAATCTGTGAATTCATCACTGTTTTACAGATGAGTGATTCTGGGATGTACACTCCTAGATTATTAGTTTAATGTAAGACTTTGACTTACTTAAGGACAATATAGGTGAGCTCTTTAATGTCTGATTACCTATGTTTTTTCTAGTACCCTGTTCGTCCTGGTAGAATGACTTATGATGATGTAGACATTCTCGCTGCAAGAGTTAAACCAGTTCAGAAGAAAGTGAGTGAGAAGTAAAGTAACTATTTCTGTTATTTCTTCTACAATGATGTGAGTTGAGTTTAATGATGTGAGTTGAGTTTAAAGTAATTTAATGATTTTTATTTTTCTATGTAATTTAGGTAGAGATTGAAGCAACGATCAACACTAGGAGTCCTCATTATGCCAGGAGCAAGGGAGAACAGATTGCATTGAATGTTGATGGTGCCTTTGGTTCTTCATCAGATTCAATGTATTCTAGGTAGGAATGGAAATATATCCAGTTTTTATTTGAAAAATAGATAATTGTTTTGGATCATAAAAAGTGTCTATTAAACGTTGTTGAAATTGTCAAAAAACAGAAAATTTTGATTTTTTTTAAATTGAAGGGTGATTTGGGTAATTTTTAAATTAAAGAAATACTACAATAATGTTAATTATGACAAGATTGAAGTAGATCACGTTTATTTTTAGGGGTGGATCACATGTATTTACCTAATGCATTGCAATGCTCGTTTCAGTGACAAAATGGATAAGCAGGTGCTGACCTCAGTTTCTACAGGAGAAAAATCTGGCAGATATGCTGCAGGGATTTTCAAAGATGGTAACTTGACAGTTTAAATTGTAAAATATAACTGATTTTATTCATTGTATACCCATTCCATACAATTTTGCCAAGTCCAAAATGTAAATGTAATCCTTAAATTTGTTTTCATGGACATAATTCTTGTGTATTAAATCCCCCCCCCCCCAATTTTATAACATGTATTGCTGTTTACTTCTAACAAAATCTTCAGTAAATTTTAGACTTAAATAAATGTGTGAAAAATATTATAAATGATTTAACTATGTGTATCACAGTATGTTTTATGTTGTTTATTTACAGGAGAGCTACATTTGACTCCATTGAACGCCATTATTCAGATGAGACCCAGTTTTAGTTACCTGGACAGAGCAGATCTAAAAATAAAATCTGAAGTGGGTCCAGCAGGAGATGGGGGTCAGTCTTTTTTTTGACAGAACTTTCATTAAAACTGAATACCTAGTTGCCACAAAGCATCTATGGCCATGGGTGAAGGAGATTCAATTTTGTTTAAATGAAGAGCCTTATCCTCTTTCAAGACCCTATGGAGTTAGGTGGGGCTAAAACAGGAAATCTGTTTTACATTGAAAAATCTGGAAATCTTCTGGAAAAATAGGACCATGGTTAATAAGATTAAATGCAAGCATCCTCATGCCCTGTAGATTCAAGTTTATTCAAATCAAGAAATTAAGGCCCAAGAGTGTGTGATGAGGCCACAGTTCTATTAAGAACCTTAGTCAAGGTTAATCAGGTTAGCATTGTGGCTCAAGGGCTTTTTTTGTTGTAGGTGAGTCTTCCCAGGATGAGGAGGAGGAAGTGAAGCCGGTCACGGTCAAGTTTGCCCAGCAGGAATCGGAGGAGGCCAAAGCTCGCCGGATGGCCTCTTTCAACTATCTCCAGAAAAAACAACAGGAGGAGGCCTGGCAGCCCCTCAACTATCACAGCATTAGTGTCAGTGTTCTTACCACAGAAGTATATTGTTATTATACACATGTAACCAATGTTAGCATATTATACTCATAAGAGAAGTATTGCTTAACCCTAGAAATCTGAAATATGGTTAGAGCTGTCCAAAACCCTTGAGATATTCAAGTGTTTTAGATAAGTAATTATATTTAGAGTGATCAAGGGAGGCAATGCACTTTGATGTAACATAATCAAAGTTCAACAGTACCATTTCTTTATATTGGCAAAATCCTGATCTCTTTTTGATCCATGAAATTTCATCTATGCTATATTAATTTGTGGATGTTCCATACTTAAATATAATGACTTGATGGATATATGAAAAATTGGTAGCTTAATCCTATTGTTTTATACATTCTCTACATGAGTATATTGGTTTGTAAATTAATATTTTTTGTGTTGATTTATCAGAGTGGTAGGGCTGAGTCCGAGAGGCTTCAGTTGTATGCTGGGAAGGGTGACGAGTTGTCAGAATTCCAGTTACAGCCCGGGGAATACCTACAGGCCCTCATGCCTGAGACAGACCAAGCAAAAGAGTAAGTATTCTCAATAGTTTAAGTTGATGTGTGTAACCAAAGTATTTTATATAATCCACTCTTTAACATTGTAATGTATTGCAATGTTAAATACTCATGGTAAAGTAATTTCTTGTGAATTAGAATGAAGTAATGGTTTCTCATGCTTTTCATTCTTCAAAATGGCTTTTATTGAATTTCAAGTGTATTGAAATCAGTTTTAGTCAGTAAAATTGGTTTAATATTAAATGCAGGAAATGACTGTAGATTGAAATATGTACATGTATGATAAAGTCCATAGACACCGTTTTCTGTAAGAGATTATGTCTATATAATTAACAGAGAGATGCCTGCAATGCCGAGTAATGTGTTGTCTCTGATACAACTGAGAACCATGCCCCTACAGGACCAAGTCAAAACATTATTAACAAATGGTGAGTAGTAATGTGTAGTACATATACAGTGATGCAAAATTGTGTTGAAGTTTTGTATTTTTAACATATCAGGTGGACTGGTGTTTGTCATCTTGAAAGTGAGTCTGATTTACGTCTTAGAAATGTCTATGGATTGCATATTGCTGGGTATATTTTTTAATATTTCTATTTTATGTAAATTCTTCAGCCAAAGTAATCCGTTTTAGCCAGCTGCTGGCACTGCTTCCTCAAGGTGTGGACGCTACAGCTGTTCTCAGATCTCTACAACAGGTGGCAGTGTTAGTTCAAGGTTGCTGGGTTGTCAAAAGGTTAGTCTAATAAATATCATATAAAAATGAATTTTTGAAATGAATTCAGTGAATGTTTTACCCAAGTAGACTGTCGGGAACATGTATGCATATTTACTATTTGAATATGAAAATTAAGGAGTCTTCATAATGGTATCTGAAAAATATTATGATGTCACTTAAAATGATGTACACTGTATGCTCACTTGTGAGTGGACTTTTATTTTGAGAAAAACTTTCTTCCATGCACTCCAAACTGATTTTTAAAGAATGCTTAGTAATTAATTTGTCTTTCAGATGGTGAGCACTCCAATTTTGAGGATGGGATTTTCTCTCTCTTCTTAATTATGCAACACTTGATTAACAATTTTTAAATGTTTATATGGGTATATGAAATATACATACTGAATTTCATATTATACTTTTATGAACAGTGAGATTCTGTATCCAAAAGAGGCTACCAGTCCCCACAGTGGTGTGTCAGCAGAGCATCTCTGTAGAGGTAGAGACTATGTGGTAAGTGTTTAGTGTAGAGATAGTTATTGTGTTAAATTACCGGGTACTGAAATTTCAGGAATAATTTTACCTGTATTTATCTGAGTAGAGCTAAAATTGTAGTGTCTTTGATAGCATCATTAGTGTTCTAATTCACCCAGACTAAAAATTCATTACATAATAGAATTATATATACATTAATGAATATTATATTATCATATACTGTGAAATCACAAATTTTCGTGGGAGTTTAATTTTTGTTGTTTTCGAGGTATGAATCGGCCCACGAATTCATGTTCACCATGAAATTTAAAATGTTACATGCATAACCACTGAACAATTCTTCATCCACGAATTCAAATCCCCACAAGCTAAGAGTTTTTACCCACACCACGAAATTTTGACCCCACGAAAATATGTGATTTTACAGTAACAGTATTGAATGCACTTACTTAATCACTTTTAAATTTGAGAGATTCAGTTCTTGTAAATATTTCTCTGTTGTTGTTTTTTTCCCCAGATGTGGAGATTCACCCAGTCTAGACATGTCACAAGAAAGGATATAGCTTCCATTGTCAAGGTACGATGCTGCATTAAAATTTCTTTGTAATCTTTTTATTCATGTTTTCTGCACTTTATTTCAAAATTGTAAATGAAATAAATATATTTATATTGTAGCTACCAGCTGAGGATGTCAAAGATATCCTTGAACAAATTTCACATATTCGAGTCAATTGTGGCTGGGAATTCCTGTTTACATATGACTTAGATTTTACATGCAGGTAAGGTGAAATATACCATTTAAAACCAAGAAAATACTTGTGAAAAGGATTAGTAGTATTATTTTTGAGTCTACTCACAGTCTCTATAGTTTTTAACTTTACTGTTAAATAAACTTTCATAGAAACTTATCATCAGCTTCATTATATTAAAACCAGTGAATATGTACAGTCAAATTTCATTTTCTTAAACTCCTTGGAACCAAGAAAAAACAGATATCCGAAAGTCTAAAATATAGAGGTTAATATGCCATATGTTTAATAAATAATAATAATCACTTCAACATATCCATCACATTTGAGATATCAGAGTTCAAGATGTCAAAATTCAGCTGTATACAATATGTTTGCCAATAGAGATGTAATTTTCTGAAAAAAAACAGGTATCCAGATATTGTTCAAAGACAGAAAATGTTATGGGAAGCTAAATACCAGGGTCTGGCCAAACTTCTGAAAATCCCCAAGGAACATGATAAGAAGTTCAAAGACAAAGGTACTTTGGTATACATGTAGTTAAAATGAAAATAATCAAAGCTACTAGTTTTGTTTATAAGACTTTGCAAGAGGGTTATTTTTGCAAAATTTCCAATTCTGATTGGAATAAACATTTGACAAATTTTACTTAATTCAAACATGGATTATTCATTAATGAAAAACAATGCTGCAATATTTTAGTTCTTTATAAAGAAAAAGCGAATATTTGATTATGAAATATTCTTATGAAATAATGTGAACAAAACTTATTTTAAAGAACCACCCATTTCACCGGGGGAAAAGCCAGCAAGACGACGCAGAAACTCCTCAAGGTCCTCAACAGGGACCCGCAGAAAACGGACATTAAGTGGTCGGTCTTTGTCCGACTACAGTGACGCTGAAATGGATGCCATCAAACAGGATCTAGAAAACCATGACGACTTTTCTTCCAGGAAAGAGGAGCCAATGGAAGTGTCCTCTTCTAAACTTTCAAACTTTAACGGTACCCTAGAGGTCACCCCTGATTCTAACTGTGATACTACCAAGGGAGAAAACTCTTCTGATTCTCCCGAATTTAAACTGGAAATCCTTAATTTTGTGAAGGAGAAACTGAATACAAGATTTGTGGTTAGTGCAAGTGAACTTCAAAGATTATTTCAGATGCATCTGGCTCAGAGTCCCCCAGGGCAAATTCTGGCTACAGGGGTGTCAGATAAAATGCTGGAGGAATCGGCTCTGAAAGTGGGAGGGGTGCTACTACAAAACCAGGTCAGTCTCACAAAAGTAAAGATAAGCACTATTGTAAATATTAAAAAAAAGTAAAGTTTGTTTCTATTTTAAGGTGATATGATGGTTGCAAGCATTGATTATAGAAAAATAAATGTGGGGTGCACCTATTGTTATACGCCCGTCTTAAGACGGGACGTATTATGTTATAGGCTTTGTGTCCGTCCGTCTGTCCGTCTGTCTGTTAGCTTTTTCGTTTCCGGCTCATAACTTTAATACTACTAGGCCTAGGATTATCAAACTTTGTCATGTGATGCATCTTGGGTAGAAGGTGTGTCGCGCACAAAAAGTAGGTCGCTCTGACCTTTTACTAAGAAGTTATAGCCAAATATGGAAAAATCCTTTCCGGCCCATAACTAGAAAACCATAAGACCTACAATCATCAAACTTGGCCAGTTTATGCATCTTAGGTAGAAGGTGTGTCGCGACCTATTTCAAGGTCACTGTGACCTTTAATTTAAGTGAATTTTTAAAAAAAAAATGAATCTTTTTACTATTCATTTACACATCTCAAATAATGTAAAAGTATTGCACTGTTCTTATTAAAAAAGTGTTAAATCAAGAAAATACTTATTTTTTTTAAGCATATACTTGACAGCAATCTAAAACAAATATAATGTATGTTAGAGAAATCCCATGTCTCCCATGAGTGTAATTATCAGGCACTGGTCAAGAAGAATTTTGATAACAGAAAATTGCATGTCAAATTAGAGAGAAATTAATGGGTTTTGAGTGCAGCAGTTAACTGACAGAGCATTGGCGTTATCTATATCCCTTGAGAATTGGGCAAATGGGTAAAGCGCCTGTTTGATTAGAAATAACTTTTGTTGACTAGCTAAGTTTTGAAATGAATTTGATGAAAAGTAATTAAAACTAATTTGATATTGCATAATAGACTAATCTGATATTATGTAATATTATTAATTTAAAAACTAATTTTAACATGGGGTGGGGTTGAATCAGCATGTCCATATGAATTACATACTAAAACCTGTCGGACATTAAATCTCAACCAAAAAAAAATCTGAGAGTATTTTATATGTTTTTGAAAAAAAATTATGGTAGATAGTGCAGACCCATTCATCTCTTGGCAGTAATGAGTAGACAAGCATCCAGTTAAAGATTAATTAATGAGTTCAATGTAGGAAGGCTTGTTGTCTCAGTCGCTCTGATTAGTGATTAAGCAGCCCTTTGGGGATTATACAGAACTGCTGGTCAGTTTATAACATATGTCATTTGATGGCCAGCCTTTTTTTCAAAATTGATTTGGTATAGATTAAGTTGTTAAGACTAATTTGATCATGGGCATTTGACAAGGTCTAACACAACCAGCACAGAAATCTATCAGTGATGTAATATTTATTATAATTGATGCCTAGATCACAGGGGATGGATAAATATTTTAAGGAATTGAAAAATCTTAGAATCAAGGTTGAAGTGATTTTCTTGCACCTAAACTGTTCAAGAAAATTGTAATTTTTGACGGGCGTATCATGCTGTGGCGCGGCACTTTATGTGTTCAGTTGTATTCATATGCAGAGTTAAAAAGCATGATGATTTGTGTGTCACAGTGTTGTACATGTACATGCAGTAGATAGGAAAATGCTTTTTAGATGTAAATCTAGTAGTAAATAAAATATACATGTACCATTATCATTGTATATCATAGAACTACATTGTATTCCAAGAAAGAAGAACTTTTTTTTAATATGGAAAAAAAAATCTTAAGTAAAGAAAACATCCTTTTATGATACTGAAATTTGATTTTGCATTGAGGAAATATATGTCTTACCATTTATAGGTGATACTGTGTGCAGAATATTTATTTGTATTCCTAATGATAGTGTATATCTAAGTGTGTTCTTTGCAGTGGCCACCAAATTCTCAACAAGAACCTATATACGCCTTACCAAAAACTGGAGATAAACTGGACCCTGTATGTTTCTACCATGTCTACTTTTAGTATTGCTTGAAATTATCAACAAGTTTACATATCTATAAAAACAGTTGTCTTAAAGTTTATTATTTTGTATATTTCAAATTGAGTGTGTGTTTATTTTACAGTGAATGTGTCTTGGTATACAGTTTCTGTTTTGTTTAAACAGGCCCGTGGCGTGTTGTTGAACTACTTTACCTCTAGTCATAAAATCAACAGGAAACAGTTTATGAAGCTGGTAGAGGAGCAATGTGGGTTAACTCTCTCGGAACAGGACACAAAACTATTACTCAAGGTGAGTTTACAAGACAATAGCTATAAACATTCTGTTACTCAAGTCGAGTTACCAGCCAAGAGCTGGATTCTGTTTAATAGAGTTACTAGGCAACCACTGTTAACATTGTATTACTCAAGGTGAGTTACTAGGCAACAGCTGTAAATATTCCGTTACTCAAGGTAAGTTTTCAGGCAACAGCTGAAAACTGAACATTCTCTAAAGTTTTACTTGGTAGGCCAGCTACTACCTTGACTACTGGGTAAATGAAAATAGTTGTAAGTCACAAAATTTCTTCAGATTCCCTTCTAGAGATTGTTGAAATGTACATTCAATTTCGTTATGTGTAAAGGGTAGTAAGATGCTGGTCTTTATCTTTTACAGGACTACTGTGGTCAGAAAGGCAATTCCTGGATGTTGAAGGGAACTATTCCTGCCACATGACCCCGGCTGTTTTATAGTTGTACTTAATCTTGCTTTTGTTAGACTGTTGTTGTAATAAATTATGAGATGATAAACCTTTGTCAGTTTTAATTTCAAATGAATGTAAGTAATATTGAGAAATGTACCATAGATATATGAAAAAATTTGAACTTGCCTGTTTAAGTAAGCTTTTTTTTTTATCAAAATTTGTCCATTGTCTGTTGTTGTCATGCACTGTTATATCCCTGCTCCGAAGGAGAGGGAGGTATACTGTTTCACCCGTGTGTGTCTGTTCATCAGTTTTCTCAGTGACTACTCTGCTGATGCTGGAAATTTTAGTACATTCTTCGATGAGGCATTCCATATGGTGGTATTCATTTTTGTTGTAATTTTTAATTGGATGTCAACTTCCTCTTAATCCAAGCATCTGTACATGATACCACACATAAAAAATTTTCGTTTAAAATAAATGTAACAAAACAATTCTGCCTGTTACTAAAATTTATCAGAATTTTTGTTTTAACACACATTTTTTTTCAAAGTTCTTCATGAAAACAAGAGGCCCATGGGCCACATCACTCACCTGGGTAGCTTTGACCATGCTGTTCTTTACCAGATTTCCCTCTAGTAATACATATTGTGACCCCACCCTGGCAAACAGGTCATAGTTTGGACAATTTAAAATCTATACTACCCAAGGATGCTTTCGCATAAATTTCAGCTTTTTTGTCCCAGTAGTTCCTGAGAACAGCTGGATTTGTAAAGTTTTTAGGTCACCTGAGTAAACTCAGGTACTGATTTAAATAAAACATTGCTCGTCATGTTGAAATTAAAGATGATCCCAGTTCAAAAAAAATTACATGGATCAGAAATATTTTATCCCAAATACTAAAGGAACAAGATGTGTTAGTGAAACACTATGCGCCCTGCGGCAACAAAGTTATAAAAACATTTTAGCTTATATGTTACACTCAAGGTCACAAGGTCATTGATCTTGGTGTTATTTGCAAGAACTTGATTAGTGAAGTATGCATACGAAATATGAAGTTTCTATCTCTCATGGTTCAAAAGTTATTCAAAAGGTTCAAAAAAGCTATCTTTAGCATATACAATGTAGGACACAGTCGAGGTCACAAGGTCATTGACCTTGGTGTCCTGTGAAAGGGATTAATTAGTGGAGTATGTATGCCAAATATGAAGTCTCTATCTTTTATGGTTCAAAAGTTATGCTGAAGGTTAAGGTTTGCCGACAAAAAAGCTATATTTAGCGTATAGGTCACAGTCAAGGTCACAAGGTGACTAACCATGGTGCTATTTAAAAGAGCTATATCAGTGGTGTAGGCATGCTAAATATGAAGTCTCTTTCCTTTATGGTTCAGAAGTTAAGGCGAAGGTTAAAGTTTGCAGTAAAAAAACTATTTTAGCATATAGGTCACAATCAAGGTCACAAGGTCAATGACCTTCGTGTCATTTGAAAGTGCTTAATTAGTAGAGTATGAATATTAAATATGAAGTCTCTTTCATTCATGGTTTAAAAGTTAGAGCGAAGGTTAAAGTTTGCAGACAAACAGATAGTTGCAGAACTGTAGCGTTATGGTTTTATATATTAGTCTTGCCCATAACGCTACAGATCCCGTAATGCAAAAATTAAATGTGCAATTTACGGCGCAAGATTTTTGCGCACTGTTTGGTAGAATTTCTCCACTTTCCAACTTTTTCAAATCATCTACCTTTCCCTTCATAATTCTAGACACATTTGTTAAATAAATCTGTATATTTTATACACCTCCCAACACTTTATAGTCGTCTCTACAAGCGATAAACTCGCTTGAATTAGAATTTTCTGCAATCCCCCAGACAATTCAAATCAAGCAAGGCAGTTTAATGCCTGTAGAGGCGACTATAAAGGGTTGAGAGGAGGATAAAAGATACAAATTTGTTTACGAATGTGTCTGGAATTAGCAGGTGAAAGGTAAATGATTTACTAAAATTGGAAAGTGGAGAAATTCTCCCAAACAGTGCGCAAAAAAAAATCTTGCGCCGTGAATTGCACATTTTTTGCATTACGGGATCTGTAGCGTTATGGTCAAGACTAATATATAAAACCATAATGCTACAGTTCTGCAGCTAACAAACAGATAAACAGACAGACAGGACAAAAACAATATACGCCTCGGATCTATCGATTCGGGCGCATAAAAATGTTGTCTGTCAGTATGATGAGTCATTGAAACGTAATGTTCAAATTGATTCATGGCGAACACTCAAGAACATACCAAGCACATCCTCCCGCTTTTCCACAAAACATTCCAACAATTCTTAAGCAGTTCAGAAATTTTGTGTAGTTCGCACTGTTTGTAAGGATTGTCTTAATAAAGGGCCAAATTTCAAAGAGAAATGCTTTAAAATAGACTGATAAAATTATTGTTTAAAAACGATTTTTAAAATAAGAAGTTTGACTTTTAATAAATGAGCAGATCTAACATCTAAATTAGATTGATATTTGAGTTAGCACCATCCAGTGTAGGGCTATATATTTTTTTTTAAAAATCAAACAAAAATTATATTAATAAAATAAAAGTAAATTAAATTAATGAAAATTACCACTGTTCATTGAGATTTTTATTTTTATCATTTAGCTTCAATTTGAAAACAAAAATATATTCCTCCCTCCCTCCTGGGTCTGAAAACCCCCAGGCGGCATTTCCAAACAAACATTCTTTAAGGATGGTCCTAGATGATGCAAACATGGAAGGCAAGACAGTTAAATCAATAATGATCGGGTTCTTGGGCAGAATGGTGTTTGGTCAAATCAGCTAGGGCCAACAATCATATGAAAGATGCCTTAGCTCAAATTACACACTCGGAAAAATTATCATCCAAGAATAACGACAATTTGTCTTTCAGAGGTGAATTTATCAGTATATCTTAAGGTACATGTACATATTAAGTAGTGTCAAAAACTCCCAACCATTTGACGCACTTGAACAGGCTTATCTATAATGCATCTCATCACGATGAATATTCGGCTTTTATTAGTAACGCAAAGCATCACATCAGCTACAAACAAAACTTAGTATTTTAAAAAGAGTATTTTCACAAGGACGTGTGCGTAAGTATTCAAGAAAAACGCAACGTACAGTTTTCAAAATTAAAAGAGTGTATACATTTATTCCAGACTGTCTTCTAACTTTACACCCCACCCCCTATTATTAATTAACATCAAAATCAATAAAATTCAGATCACCAGATGAACCATTTGGCTTCATGGCGCGATGATGAACAACTCGGCAACGTGGGCATGATGAAAGCAAACTATGATTTTATACGGATAATATTTAATGACAGTGACAAACATGATAAATAAATATTGAAATTTTTGGTTAAGCCAAGATAAGATTGTTTCCAGCATGGTATATGGCTGTAATTGACTCAATGATTTTTTTCTCACTTTTAAGTGGTATATAAAACCATCAATTCTGAATTTAAAGCAATTTTCTTACACTTTACTCGTTATTTTATCAATTTTATCATTGACATATTAGCTATCAAACTATATATTGCATAACATCTTATCCCCCCCTCCACACACACACACATTGTAACGTAACCAAGAAAAAAGCGACCGTTCCTGCAGCCAATAATAATTTTATTCAAGAACTTGTGTTTGATGTTTACTTCAATAAGGTACAATACAATGCGCTCATTAACGCATACCTGATGATGCGGGGTATTCTACTTAGGCCAGTACACAGACACCTGTTTCGGAAATAAATTCTAGCCTATAGTATAATAATAACACGTGTTATTATTATACTATAGGTTAAAAATTTATTTCAGAAACAAGTGCCTGTGGGCCAGTAACAAGGATTTTTAAAGAAGGATGTATAGATGGCTAAATAACCCACACTATCTGGGTTGCTGGAATTTGCTTGTTTTTAACCGTACAGCAACGAAAAGTGGAGAGGGGCAGGGTATACAGCATTGAAATGCAAATTTCAGTTTAAAAAACTACAGCAAAAGAATTTGACTCTTTAATCAGAACCCCTCCTCTCACCCTACCCCACTTCGCATTCTAGGAGCCTGCTATATCACTGGAATTGCAGTTATCACAAAATATGGTAATTTTATCTTTTGAGATATTTTAAAAACTACATGTAATCAGATCAAGACAATTAAAACATCGTACGTTTTTCAAGGGGGTTGCAATTATAAAGGTATAACATTGTTTAAAATGTGTTTTGAAATAAACAAAGGTGTCGGAAGTAAATTGAAAGTGTGTGTGTGTGGGGGGGGGGGGGTAGTTGAATGGGACTAAACAATCTAAAAAGGTAAACCCAAATTTCAATGCCTATGTTATGTATGTAATGGTTAGGGCCGTGGATATCGGCCTGGATAGCTCAATCGGTAGAGCACCTGACTAGTGATACAGGGGTCCCGGGTTCGATTCCCGGTCCAGCCATGCATTTTCTCCTTTCCTGTTACAGATTTGGTGCCGTGACCAGGATTTGGAATTGACAGGTGAAAGACCTGCCAGGGATGAGCCTGGGTTGGGGTCTTTGGAGGGCCAAAGACCTTTAAGGAGGGAGGAATGTAATGGTTAGGGCCGTGGATATCGGCCTGGATAGCTCAATCGGTAGAGCACCTGACTAGAGATACAGGGGTCCCGGGTTCGATTCCCGGTCCAGCCATGCATTTTCTACTTTCCTGTTACATGTATATATTTGCCAAAAAAAAATTGGGGGCTAAGCCCGCCTTTGATAAATTTCATAAAGTGATAAATTAAAAAAAAAAATTTCTGTTATAGAATGTAGAATATCCTAATGAATGTTAAAGATAGCAGCAAATTACAAATACCAGTAAATTTTGGCATGCTACCGGAAACGTTTTTTTTTTTCTATTTGGCTCGATCAAAAAAAAATCTGAAACAAAAATAAATTTTAATAACAAATAATTTATTCTATTCAGTTTTGAAATGATAAATTTATCCAGATTAGAAATTATGTATTATTTATTCATAAAGTCATTTGAACACACTTCCGGTTTTAGAGCTTGTGGAAATCGTGATTGACGTGAACAGTGTTCAGGTGAAGGTGGACAGGCCAATCTTAAGGTAGTGATTATGCAGATGAAAATATACATATTTATCATAAAACGTAGGCTTTTTAATGAGCACTTTTGTTATGAATCGTTGATTTGTATAAAATGTATAATTAGAGGCAACTATAATGGGGTTTAACATCAAGTTAAACGAAAAAGCATTCATAATTTTTAAAAAGAATCCATTCCTATAAATAGATTTTCTCTCGGACAAAATGCTGTTGGATCTTTACCTAATGTATCAAACACGTTCGACTTCTCTCTGTCTTTTTTTAAAAAAAAAGATTCCTTTCATTATTTATCGTGTTAACTTGTAGGATAATTAAGACAATAGATCCAGAATTTTTTCTTAGACGGGCGAGGGAGTATTTGAATGATTCATGTTCATGAGTTTTTGAAAGAAAGACCCCCACCCCTCCCCCAAAAAAGAAATCTGTCTTGTTTGTTTACTTTCATAAATGACAGCAACAGGAATCTTGGAGAAGGGAGGGGCGTTGTGGTGTCATTTATTAGTTAACTTTTTGTTTAAATATAATAACTGAATTTTTTAGGGACTTTGGTGTTTAGTTTCTGACCATATACATCCTTACTAGTACAGTTCGTCCAAATTCAAAATGGCCGCCGTAGTAACGAGACGCTTCGGAAAAATAAAACACAGAAATAAAATTATAAAATATTTTTTCTTACCTTAATACTTTGTTATATAGCCTTTTGACCTCAGAACTTTCTGTATTCGTCTTGGGATCGACCTGTATAAGCCCTGAACATAATAAATTGGGATGTTTATCCAGATACGTCGAATGGCTGCCTCCAGCTGATTTTTACACAAGAATATTTCGTTGCCGTTTTTCAGTTCTCTTTTCAGTCTCAACCAGATATTTTCAATAATGTTCAAATCAGGACTCTGAGCGGGCCAAACCATTGAATGAATATTATTCTGTAATTTATATTCTTGAACTACTCGGGCTCTGTGAATAGGGGCGTTGTCATCTTGAAATATATAGTTATTTCGAGGAAAATGGCGTGCTATGACTGGCCAAAGTTGATCTTCAATTATATCAATGTATTTTCTAGCATTAATGTTACCATCTACAACAGTCACAGTCCCTACACCGTTGAAAGTGATGCAGCCCCATATCATTAAACTAAACTTCGGTGTTGGAGGTTGCGAGAGACAACATGGCATCCACTCTTCGCCCACCTTTCTCCATATAAAAACACGGTTATCAGTCCCAACGTCCACTTTGCACTCATCACTAAAGATGACCCTGTTCCAATAATTATCTATAGTTTTGTATCTGTTTCCTCTACACCAGGAGAGCCGTGCTTTTCTGTTCACTTCGCGAATTCTTATGCGCTTTCGAACAACTCTTCTAAAATACCCCTGTTTGTACAAATTTCGCTGAACTGTCCGTTTAGATATAGCAGAGTCTCTATTTTCATTGAATAAGGCTGTTATGTCTGATAATTTTCTCTTTCTGTTTTCTTTCACCAACCTTAAAATGCTGCGACTGTCTCTGTCACTTAGCTTTGCCTGCTTCCCTTTCCTCGGTATGTTTTCTACACTTCCTCGCTTGCGATACCGGTCAACTACAGAAGTTATTGTAGACCGGGGAATTTGTAATCTCCTTGCTATTTCTGAATGTTTTAATCCAGACAGGTAAAGAGAAACGATGACTTCTTTAACATCAGTACTCAATTCTTTACGCACGGTAGCCATTTTGTTTACAGGGGAAATACACAGCAGACGAAAATAATTTTGCTACGTAATTGTGACACGTGACAGTCACGTGGATATGCTATAAATATATACTTATTTATTCAACATTGACGCCATGGTTAAAAGATACAGCGTCGACGAAGTTATGTGAAAATGTAAAGTGACGTAATGAAAATTGAATTTGGACGAACACTTATGGCACATCACTGTATATACAGCTACACTCAGATAAAATACTGTAGATGACTGCACAATGATGTGCCTACATAAAGTGCTTGCACTTGATATTGATGGTTATTAATTAAGAAACTATTCACAAGAATTTAATCAAAATTCATATTTAAATATTGATTTAAATTAATGAAGATATTTAATCTGACATCTTGAGTATTCATGTGACCTTGACCTTACTCTTTATTTTGTGTTGAGCCCAGTTTTAAATATAAGTATTCAAGGTTTTTGTTATCAGAATTTTGTTTGTTTGTTTTTTTTACTCTCAGACCATACAATGGTATATGAGGTACAGTGAGGAACATATTTACATAATATAAAAAAAAAAACCAAAGTCAAGTAAGGAAGAGTAGTGACAAATATGAAAACAGTATGTTACTGAAAGCAGGCCAATATCTTTTTAGCAAACAAAGACAGTTTTAACAGCGAGTCAACATTTGTGATGGACATAATTTTCTCAAACTTATAAGTATTTGCATGAGAACAATACTTCTCATCAATAAGTTTTACACGTAAAGACGAAAAATATGGACATTCCATTACATAATGAAATTCATCCCCCAAAGTATTTTTGTTACATAAATAACATAATCTTAAAGATCTATCAGTATTAGTCCATCTTCCAGCTTCAACTGGAAGTTTATGGTTACAAGTTCTCAATTTTGTCAATACATTTCTTAAGTCTTTTGGGAGTTTACTTGAGTTCATTTCTCGTCCAAAATTGTTTTTGAAAATCCTGTAATTTAAGGAGGAATGCCACACCAAATTTTTATTTTATAGATCTGTGAGTCAATCTTTTTAAACAATGGTTTCAGCATTGAAAGGCCGACATTAGCTCTCAATTATTTTATATGAATTTTTTTTGTATTTTTTCAAAGAAAATGAAAAAAATTATTTCCATCAAAATAAGACGCTTTCTTGTGAAATTTTCACTGTAAATTAATGCATCACATTAATACCTAATAAAATATGTGAAGAAAAGCCGTATAGATATTAAATTTTTTTAAATAAAAAAAAATATTTATGAAAATAAAACACAGAATTTGTGAATATATTTTAAACCTATGGTTAAAATTTTCTTAAAATCAGTCATAACTGGGGAGAACATGTTTATTAATCATATTTATAAAAGAAATTGAAACGAAATGGCCAAATTTTAGAGAAATTAATTTTTTAAAATTTTGGCCGATCCCGATCAAAATTAAACCGATCCCAACCATAATTGTATATTTATTGGAAATAAATACATTTCCCCAAGAACACTAGTCTGATTAAGTGTAATAAGGATTAAAGGATTAAAACATTAATGAACCTGACAATAAAATAGATTTCTTCTTTGTAAATATAGTAAATTAGCATTTTATTAATTTTGTATTAATTTTGATCGGGATCAGTTTAATTTTGATCGGGTTAGGTGCAAATATCAAAAAAATTAATTTCTCTAAAATTTCTCAATTTCGATTCAATTTCTTTTAAAAATATGATTGACAAACATGTTGTCCTCAGTTGTGACTAGTTTTATGGTGATTTTAACCATAGGTTTAAAAAATATTCACAAATTATGTGTTTTATTTTCATAAATATTTTTTTATAAAAAAAATTTGAAAAGTCTAACAATCCTTTCTTTACATATTTTATTAGATATTAATATGATACATTCCTTTACAGCAAACTTTTAACTCGAAAACATCTTAGTTGAATTTATTTAATTTTTTTCATTTTCTTTGAAAAAATACAAAAAAATTCATAGAAAATAATTAAGAGCTAATATCGACCTTTCAATGCTAAAACCCTTGTTTTAAAAGGATGACTCAAAGATCTATATAATAAAAAGTTGGTGTGGCATTCCACTTTTTAAACATTTAGATGAATTTGCTATGCTGATATGTCAGTCTTGTAAAAATTGATTTAACAGCATTTCTTTCACAATTTAGATTTTAACCATGTATAAATACTAATGAAATTTTGATTCATCCACACATATGACAGACCACAGGAATTCAAGATTACATTTTAACCATGGGTGCATAAATGATCCTTCGGAAAAGTGTTTCTAAAGAAAGCAATAATTATAAATTATGTATGTCAGCTTAGTCTCTCATCTGACATCAAATGTTTAGCACCCATTCTCAATATAAGGGCTCAAATAATGTCGCCTCATTTTCATTTAGAAGAAATACCACTGATGTAATTTTTAAATCAACATTATAAATAGTCATATAACAATGAATAAGAATTCATATAATTATTGATCTGAAAGGGTATTTAAGGTGTTCCAACTTCAAATATAGTAGCCTATTTGAAATGTACGTTACTGTCGCGGAGGCAAATATTATGCTGAATCTCCTCTGTGTAATATATAGTTTTGATTCTCAAGTAAAAATTTTCTGATATTAAGTTAAACCTTGTATCATATATATTTCTTTTCATAACAATAAATACATTTTCTTTGTGATAATGAATAAATTTTATTGTGTAATGTCCCTGTCGCTTAATTCTATTTCAACCACATTACAAGCAAACACAAATATTATACACCTGATAGTTAAATGTTCTCCTTTATTTATTGATGGGCTAAATTTGAAATTTCAAAGGATTAATTACTCCTACTTAGATAATGTAACATGAAATTGAACAATTTGAGCAACTTTTTATAAATATGTTTACGGAATGAAAGACATTTTCAATCGTAGAGATAAGAAAGAAATGTACGTTACCTATATTCTTCCATTAAGAATATATATTAAGTAGAAAATATGAGACGACTCTGAATAAGCAACCCCTTGTATCCTGTAAACTGGCAAAGACGTTTTGCTTAACACAATTAAAAATTTTTTTTGACATGAAAAGTGATCATTTGAAATGTACGTGACTGAAATGTACGTTACCATGAAATTCGAATTAAGTGAATCTCGCACGAATTTTCATGTATTCTCATACTTTCACACACTCGAATGTGTACACAAAGGGAAGTTTCAAAGGTTGGAGGTCGGCTAAATCCCAAAATTAATGAAAAGAAACGTTTCTGCTGAGGAAAAAAAAATATATTAAGGTCAATTATATGTAATATAATTTTGATACCTGGTATATATTTCTGAATACAAAACCTGTATGATGCATTTCTTATGATATGCAAGTTCAAATAGTATCAATATATTACGTGTCTAACGTACGGTTGTGGAAGAGAATTGATTTTTATATTTGAAAAGTACGTTACGTATGGTAACGTACATTTTGCGTATTTTTAACTGACATATTTGTTTATTTAGTCAATGAATTGCGTTTACACGAGCGAAACAAAATTATCGTTACAATTCATTTGACAACTGACCACATAAATCCATCTAAATGCACCCTCAATCCTCGTAAATAGGGTAGACTGTTACCACATGCTAGAAAATTTATTCCTAAGTGTCTTAAATTCATCTTTGGCAACCTTTTGCAGTTTGTTTACTTTTAATATGCGACTTTTCGTCAAAATTAATTTAATTGCTGTTGATGATTTAAAACAAGGTATGCATAGGCTTATAATTGGTAAAAAAAAAAAAAAAACAAAAGAAACAAAACAAATAAACCCAGAACACAAGACGGTCACTTACATTTCAAATACTGAAAGGCACACAATACTCAGTTTTTTTTTTTTTTTGTTTTTGTTTTTTTTTTTTTTTGAATCATTGCATTTTGGGTTATATTTTTCCAGATCTGCTGAAAAGCACGTATGTTTGTGTTTTGATACTAAATGAAATTGTTAACAAGACTGTCGATGGATATATTCGGAATAGATTTATGTTAAGTTTCAATGGCCAAACACGAGCATTTGTTAGATCATAGCAAAATACGTCTGACTCTTATTTTTTTTTTGTCTGTACCCTTGCACGCAGGTAGAAGTAACTAGGCTACGACCGGTGTCAATTTCAGCGAAACAGCACAAAAGAATGGTTGAACTGAGGTGGAGGGGACTCCCCAATAATATGTGAAATGAACGTTACCGAAGTAACGTGACATTCATGTAGTTGATGACAAATAACCTCGTTTGTTACATTATGATTTCTTATATTACTGCGTTAAAACGCTTCATTGAAATGATTTTTATGTCAATAATTGCTTTTTTTTTTTTCAATATTTTCTTATTACTAATTTACATATTATTACAAGCTTGAAATGTACGTTACCTACTCATATTCTGAGGCAATCGTGTCTTTAAAGTGGTGATTGTGACATATAACACAATGTGATTACATAGAGAATCTTTTTTGGAATAAACTGAAACAAAACGATGAATTTTTAGATGAATTTAAAGCTTTTTATTAAACTGAAATATATCTTGAAATGTACGTTATATTTACGTAGTTTTCTAAATCGGCATGGATATATGTTAAAAAAGATAGTAACTACAAAATAGAATTTTACTACATGTACATGTTAAGTTCAAGTATATATAGAAAATGACAAGATTCCAAACTAATCGCTCTAAACAAAACAGAAAGAAGAATTTAAAGCATATATTTAAAAAATGTTTTTATACATCTGGATCAAAAAGTAACCTTTGTTTTTTGAAAGGAAAAATCAAACGCACGTTCGTATGCCGAGAAAATATGTTGCTGACAGAGTTGGTAGGATGTGCTGGTGTTAAGATGACATATTACAATTGTGATTTTAATGACTACATTTTTTTTACATATCTTTTTGGACATTGAAGAAAGAGTAACGTACATTTCAAGCTACATTTCTGAATAAAATCACCCTCTACTTTACCGTCTTGTCATTATTCCATGTATTAAAATTTGTTCACAATTTCAATTGGTGCTTCTCTGTACGAAAATATTTTTTTGTGGGGGGGGATCCTTCCTCCTGAAAAAATTACTATCTTTAGTCTTAAATTGTCTGTATTTTAACTTGAAGTTTCCAGTCACGGGTCACAATTATCAGAGAAAATATTCAACGCTCTTTGTAAATCATCTGGGTTATCAGATAGTAAAACTGTATCGTCAGCATAGAAAAGTAGAAATAGTTTAAACATAACCTGCACTTCATTTTCTAATTTTTCACTTAAGCTCTCAATCCCTTCAATATTATTCCGCGATAAATAATTTTCTAAATCATTGATATATAAGTTAAACAGAAATGGGGATAAATTCACTGATACATATTGCTGGGAATTTTTCCACCAATTGTCATTATTTTCTGAGCTGAGACCTTTCTCTTTCTCCTGGTCTTACTATGCCCCATTTTATTAAACTGTGTCAGAATCTGACATTCACCATAACATTGATCCAGCCATACCATTTTGAATTTAACTTGTTTACAAAGAAACTGTTTCACTAAAATTAAAAAAAATATATTTAAAAACCTATTTTAAAATCTGTAGATATATTATCTGACCTTGACCTCACTATTTTTAGCTCTTCTGGTCAGAAACCAGAAGAGCTTATGCGATAGTAATGTGTCCGTCGTCCATTCGTCTGTCTGTAAAAATTTCAAAATGCTACTCCTTCTACAGTTTTGGTTTGATTTCAGTATAACTAATCAGAGCTCCAGATAAGGTGCGTATTTGCAGAAATACGCATTAAATTTTACAACATACGTATTGAAAATTAAAATAGAGCATACAATTACGCATTAGCGATAATAAGGGGTGTTAAGAAAGTTCGTTCCATGATGAAATATTTTCAAAAATTTCAAAGTACCGGTAGTGCTAAACAAAAGAGATGATTTTTTTTTCAAGTCTGAAAAAGTCACAAGAGTGTGCTTTAGATTTATATCAATTTATTTTTAGCAAAAGATTATTTTTATTCTCTCCTATATGAAAATATGTATAACATCGATCTTTAAAGCAACCAAATGATAAAAATGTTGGAAATTTTGAGTGAAAATAAAGGATAATTTCCGTTTGTTTCTATATAACTTATCTTGCATCATGCAGACAAGCTGATGAGCGTAGGTATAAGAAAGATAGATCACTTATCATAAGAAAAGGTCGTCATTTTGAAATTTTTCTCCGACTTGATAATTTTTGCATAGTATTTGAAAGGAATATTTTGACCTGTGTGCTTATACGTCTCTGATATATGTCACAAATATGCGCATTTGTAATTTTTCTGCACAGACATTATCTGTTTTAATACCTGCCATCCCCTTACTGATTCAACAAAAGACAGTTAAAACCTTTTCAGTAGCAAGAATGACTCTGTAAACATGAAATATCACAAATTATAAACTTCTTCTCATCGTA
>NW_026926935.1:0-28750 GCF_032062105.1 Saccostrea cuccullata | reverse complement strand
TGATCTGAAAAGTTACATCACTAAAATGAAAGGAGGAAGCACTTACCAGAAAAAACAAGGGGGAACGGGAGAAAAAAAGAAAACCAGACAGACGGATCCATGCTTCATCTGCAAAGAGTTAGGGCATTGGGCCCCAGATTGTCCCCAAAAAAAACAGGATTCGTGCTACAAGTGCGGGAAATCTGGTCATTGGGCTAATCAGTGTACAGAGGATGAGGAGGATCAACAATTGGTTAAAGAAATACAAAAACTGGAGAAAAAGCCTCAGGAACCCAAGAGGAAACTACCCCTGATGACCGATAAGGCCCAGAAGAAGAAAAAGTAAATGGTTGTATTTTTTTTTTACTTGAATAAAATTGCTGTGTTCTTGTTTCTATTGTGTGTTATTGTTTTTTTTTTTCCATTTTCGGAAAATCACTGTGAATGAGTGACGTCATAATCAAATTCTTTTGACTCGCTGCCAAAATCGTAGTAGCAGCGTATAGTGTATAATGTAAACACAGTGTAAACACCCCGTATAGGACATATAGGGGCTATGTACTAACCCACCTAGCCCCCTAGGGTTAGGGTTAGGGTTGTACTGAGTTGACCCAGCTATCCCCCACAGACCCCCTAATCTGCACTCTCTTCACCCACCTATCCCCCCAGGGGCTGCACTCCCTTGACCCGCCTATCCCTCACAGGGGCTGCACTCCCTTGACCCGCCTATCCCCCTCAGCCCCAAAAGTGCACTCACTTGAACCGCCTATCCACCCCAACCCCAAAAGTGCACTCAGTTGACCCGCCCATCCAGACCGTTTATACTACTAACGGGGCACCCCCTCGCAAAAAGAACATCGATCCCGATATTAAAAAAAATCATACGAGTCAGCATTCACTCACCAACACACACGCACGTAACTTTATTCCCTATAACTGTTACGATAGGATGAAAAACACCATGTATTTTCTGTATCATTGAAAAATTCAATTAGAAAATAGATTCAGATATGCCAAGATATGTAAACTTGATTTAAAAAACGTTTATTCCGTTTAAAAAAAATTATGAATTAAAAAAATATACTATACGTTCGTTACTTCCATGCAAGCTGATTTTAAAACTTTTACTTTTTTGAATATTTTATTTAAAATTTTTTAAAAAAGCTCTAAGCTTTAAGGTTCCATTGTTTAAACAATTCATTTTTTCGCCTATCTTAATCATGGAGTAGAAACATAGTAAATAGGCAAATACTAGTAAAGGATTGTCTTATAAATGGTTTATATACCGTACCTTAAGTTGAAACTTTCTTTGAATTTATACCTCAAATTGAAACCGTCTTTTAACTTCTTACTTTTTTAAAAGTATACCACAATTAAAATCGGTTACAAATATTTCTGCACCTTAACATTTTTTTTTAATTTTGTGGCACCTGTAACCTGTTTAACTTGTACACAATATTTGTATATTTTTTCCAAGGGCCGCTACTATGATCTGAAAAAAAAATTATACATATTGTGTGATATAATCAAAAGGGATGGTGAATTGTGCTGTTCTTGTCTCTTTCTTATATATGTACACTAAATGCCGTGCTTGACTTTTCTTAGCTGCAGAAAAGACAAATATGTAGACTTTTCTGTGCGAAATTACAGTTCCATCAAAATTTTGACGAAATCAATTTGAAACTGAAACTAAATAAATACTAGTATATTTTTACGCAAGAACGACAGGCCCGTAGGAAGCCATATTAGGTGCGTATATGCAGGGGCAGCTATATTTTTTTCAGTTGTTGGCACTTTCAACCACCAAATATTCCTTGACAAGCAAAACAAAATCTTTCACGCGTCCATGAAAGGTCATCTATTCATTTTCCTCTGTACCAATGGCTAAATAACTTGACACCTTATAGGTTTTTCACATTTCGATGCGATTGTCTTATCCACTAATGAAATATTACGTCCAGCACACGTTCATGCTTTTTGTATGAGGCGATGCTTTTAGTTAAGTAATTATATACCGCTGTAATTTAACTCTCTTTCGCTTAAAAATTTATGCAAACCATTGTTTTCCTAGTTATTACTTCAAAAAATACCAAACATATAAAAAAACCCACACATTTGACTCGTATCTTCTCCTGTCCCCACACACTCATTTGAAAAAAAAAGGGGGGGGGTCAGCCAGAAAAAAAAATTATCTTTAAAAAAACTACTCAACCAAAAAAGGGGGAGGGGTTGTCGAAACTCGAATCCAATTTCGCCGTTGGGGAGGGGGGTTTAGGTTCAATCTTCTTTCAGTTTCAAATTTTTTAATCAAACATAACACACTGCCTTATTCTTTTGTAGTGCACGAATTTGACTATTCCGCAACAAAAAGTGTGTATGTGTGTGTGTGGAGGGGGGGGGGGGCGGACTTTCGATGTAGCTCCCCCCGTTGCTACTTGCATGGACTGTAATGGCCAATATTTTCTTTAAAAGTAGAAATATTTGTGTTTGTTTATTAATTCCTTTACGTAGAGTCATGTTACATGTAGGATTATGATATGTAGTAAAGTCTTATCTCGATTTTAACGAAACTTAAAGAAATTAATGTCGATAGAGATATGCGGGGTATTTTGATACATGTATCAGATTTGAAGATTTCAACGCAGAACGTGACTTATTTATTTCAAATCATGAATTCAATAGTCAGTGAAATATATTTCACGCACATTTTCATAACTTTTTGAAATTACACTCATAACCACTTGTCACTTATGCTTCTTGCCCTGTCTATAGTAATGTATTCTTAATACATATATATACCCATATATTTGCCATTAGCCAGAAATTCGTACGTCTTTTCGCTTACTGTAATCTATATAGTTTTTTTTTCTTTTGGTTTATAAATATTTCCATTCATAATATCACTGTCGATGCAATATTGTTAATTCCACCAACATTGGTATAATGCTTTTGGGAAAAGTCTACAATAGCTGTATTTAATTTCTTAACATATTGCAAAAGAGGTTCGAGTGGGATTTCATTCAATCATTTTATCGGAATAATTTTAAAAATTTGAAAACAATAGTAATTTTTATCATACAATTCCTTTGAATGTATTTATTTGATCATTTTAAATTTGTTTTTGAAACAATTGTTTTTTTAGCAAAATTTTCGTGGCATCCCCATCCTCCGTATTTTTTTCTCCCTTTTTTCCCTTAGCATTTTCTCTTACTGTTAATTTATAAAACAAAATACTGTTGATGTAGAAGGTTTCCCAGTATTTTTATTCAATTAAAGAGGGATTATGTTTTTACCTTGAACTTTAACCGGTCTTTTAATTCGGAGATTTTTTGGCTTGTCAACTTACCCCCCCCCCTTTTTTTTTTTACACACTTTAAAATCGACAGTTCACCGAAGGCTGGCTATTGGGGTACATCAATAAGATTAACTATGGATTAAAATTAAAATGGCTAAATAGATTTTAAATTATGATATATAAGTACAGCTTATAAGAACGGTAATTACTATATGTGCAAAAATCTCTCACTCGCTCTCTCTCTCTCTCTCTCTCTCTCTCTCTCTCTCTCTCTCTCTCTCTCTCTCTCTCTCTGAAAAAAAATGTACATGTATATAGAATTTATATTTTAATATTAAGACTTCTTATCATTAATTCAAATTTCAGCATTTGCAAATTGCTCAGAAAACAAATATGCAGCAGCTTTAATTTAGTTATGCATAGACATCGTTTCAATCGCTGTTTCCTGTGTTCCACGGCAATGTGCATGTCCAATGTTCCGTATATCAACAAGTTAAATACTTTAACAAAATTATGAATAAATTTACGTACTGAATAGTAAATTATATAAATACCTATTAAAAATGTCCGCATCAAATTTCAAATTTTTGATACACTTTGAAATTCAATTTTATTTCTTGTTCACAAAATGCAGTCAACAAAATTACTTCCGTGTTTACAATACCGCGACTTTGACGTCGTTTTCTGAGCATTGTGACGTCAAAAGATAAGGGCCCTTTTCTCATGACGGCAGTCATATATATATATATATATATATATATATATATATATATATATATATATATATATATATATATATATATATATATATATATATATATATATATATATATAACGGTTATACATATATAGATTATGTTGTTTTATTCATTTGCAACTCATTTATTCATATCGAGAGACCACTTATTATTTTTTTTTCAAGTACTAACCTTGTTCGGTCAATAAGCTTAAGTAGGTGTTGTGCTCTCCATGAAAATGAGGTACTGGTGTTTTTTGTTCAATAACAGTTTTCAGTTTTGGTGGCTTTGGTAATACTCGCAGTGCTGTTGAATAAATGTGTAAGCTTACAAGGAAATTCAGGAGAAATCATAAGGGATCATCTACACCTCATGAAATTAGAATAGTTAAACAAATTGATTACCGTTTCAAGCATAATCTTTAAATTGAAAAAAAATATATTTGTAAAAAATATTCTTCCTGGTTGAGGAGCATTTGTTCCAAATCAAGTTTTTTGTCACGTTTTCTATTTGATTTTTTAAGTTGAAAATAGCAAAGGAATGTTAATTGCTTCACAGATAACAATTATACGACACATTCATAGATTTCCTATTTTTAAATGAAGTACTAAGTGACTAAGTCCGGTATTTTTACAAAATGAATAAATTATTTCCTTTTTGATACAAAAAAATTACGGTTTTTTTGGATTTGCCAGAGCATTTGAGACTATGATAAATGCATTTTTTCAAACCTATGACGTGCAAAAAAGTAATAAAAATAATATGCATTATTTTAATTTTGATAGCCTTATAATTCTTTAAAGTATATGAAGTCAACCAGTGTGGAGTATCGTTTATAAATAAATATATAAAAAATGATAATAATATTATATGAATAAATAAGTAAATGAATAAATGAATAAATAAATAAACTGTTCGTTATCTCCAAATCCTCCATGAATAAACAATATTAAGATTTTTACAAACCTACCATGTCTTTTGCTGTTAACGGGATTTAACGGTTTTTGGGGAAGAAAACTATACAGGTGTGATCCTCGTAACATATGTGCCGTATTTATCATGCAATCTATATAAAATAAACAAACGAAATAGTCAATAAAACATTCTTAAAAACTGGCATTTCGATAAATACTAGTAATTTTGGATGAATTGAAGTATACTTATTGTAAGTCCATTATTTGCACTCTGAATTGACAATGGATTTTTTGTTATTTCTCGATCACGACAAGAAATACTGGGCGGGAGTGATCGGTCGGCGGGGGACGCTCATTCCTCCATGTTACCTGATCCATGTTTGACCTGCTTCTATCTCGGAATGATTAATTAACTTTTTACCGTGAACACTGTTCGTTATCTCATATATTTCATTGCCAGTACACGTACTTTACACACATCAAATATACCTTTAAATCATTGGAAATTAATTAAAAAAGGAAATGGTGCTAATTTCAATTTATTTTTTGTTTACAAAATATATTTTAAGTCAAACATGGGATTTGCTAGCATATACATATATAACAATGTGGTAGGACCATTTAATATCTGCATCTAATGATGGAAATATTTCACATATGCAAATCTTGCTATTCTTAATACTCATCTATTGTTGAACGGAAATCGAATGTCGAAAAAATATCATATCTGTCAAAATGTAATAATGAAAGTAAAAGTTTATATTGTTCCGTTTTCTATTTTTTTTTTTTTTAGATTCTTCCTGAAAAGTCTAATCACAATTACTTACCAAGTGGACGATACGCAGGGGGAATAAGGAAGCATACAAAATATTTTACCTTGACTAAATGAGTGCTACATTATGACGTCATAGTAGGCGGGATGACGTCAAATTTAGAACACAATTTTTCGTAATATTGGTATTTAGAGAGGCAATTTAACTTTCAAAAATGATTAGAAACATGTAAACGTTAGCAAAAATAAAACGTTCTTACTTTGTTATGCTGTATTCTGTCATTTTGATTAAAATCCACCACTGATGACGTAATATGTGTACATCAAGTAACTTTAGAATTGATCATGTCGTGTAAAGAGAATTTGGCTCAGATGGCATGTATAAAGATACGTAAAATGGAGTTTAAAAGCAAATATCGGGAATATTTTGTGAAATTCATATGGAGTTCAGTTAATAAAACAGGCATGCTAATTTATTTCCATCGATTATATTCTCTTAAGAAGACAGTCAGCTATATACGTATCCTGGTCGGCCTTTCCTCTGTCATTTGTGACATAAAGAATGCAATAGAACAACAATAAGCTGGATATTTCAAAACATAAGATTTGTACAGATGAAAAGTTTGCCTCCTCAAATACCTGGAAACTGCTGCTTGAATCCCAAGTTAACCATGGTTTTACGAAAAATCTCGGTTCATATTTTAAAAATTCAAAACATCGGGTAAGGTTTCGTGCGAAAGTATGGACTAATTATTTTACTGACGGGACAGTAGGATTCTAGCAGCACGTTTTAGGCACAATAGATATTTTTCAACTACATTATTTACTCAAAGAAATTATTAAACTCCGGGGTATTGTTGTTCTGTTATCTTTTTTAATTAAGGAAAATTTTGCTATTAATAGAAGTGGTGATGCCGTGGTGGTGGTTCACGTCGTTGCCTTAGACACTCTTTTATCTTTATGCAATAGATGATAATAGTTTACCTTTATCAGCGGTTTTGGTAAATTATCAAACTTAACTTTCTTTAAAAAGTTTAAATTTCCCGAAAAATGCCTTATATGCTTCCTTGACATACCCGTGTAGTCTTCAATTTCTTTTTCATCTTCCCTTTCTTCTTCATCTACAAATTGTTTATACATAACAGCCATTGAGTATATTATATAAAGTATATTTTTCCTGATCAAAAACATGGGCACCAAAACGTTTTGGCTTAATACGTTTAGAGAAAAAATGATCAAATTAGAAAAAATTGAATTGAACATGTAAAAGAATTCGGTGACATAAAATTCAATACATCATTTTTTAAAATTAATTGATTGCATTTTCCTCTAAAATCATTCATCTTCGCAATTTAGTTTTCCACTTCAAAACGGTTTTTATGTCTAATGTCCACATTGAAAGCACATAAGTTTGTAATAAAGATGATTAAAATTAAAATTTATAGAGAGACAAAGCAACATGATGTAGATTATATATTATTATATATTATTTTTTTTTATGTCGTTGGTTGTAAAACAATCATTTTATATTCATATGAAGGAGAATTTATGCAAAATCTTATTTTCGTATTTGAAATTATCATCACGAATGTCCTTTTAAATAAAGCAATACTAAGTATTAAAGAAATTTAGGTGTCAAACCTTTTAAAGTACAAGAAATCGTTGTATCAAACAATATTGAATATGAGTAAAAAAAAAAAGGGGAGATGATGTTGAACACTGATCCACCTCAAAATACTTGCTAACTAATATATACAACTTAAAAAATGCCGACTTCCATTGAAAGAATAGAATTTAAAAAAAACAAAAACAAAGGAGGGATTACCTTGATTTTGATCCTTGTTCATCCATTCAATGTCTGGTTTCGCAGGGGTGAGATACCCGATTGACAACTTCTCAAGATCTGTTGGGTTGAAGCGAATAATATCTTTGGATTCAACATTTGGCAATTCTACGTTTTCCAAGTCTATGCTTTGATATCTATCATGAATGTTTTGCCAGTACATCAAAAAGCATCTGTCATTTCCAAACGCAAGAAGGGTGTGAATGAGTTCCAGAATGCTCTCAACTGATTTTGAATTAGTGTCTATTTTGGTGAGAGATTCAGCAATTTCAATGGTTAAACTTTCGGAATGCAACTTCAATTTTTCTTCAGATTCTGTTTTTTGAGTATCTATTCGTTCCTTTATTTCTTTATGAGTACTTTGTATTCTTTTAATTGCCTTTGTTTCGCTGGTTTTCAGAAAGAATTCAAAAGTTGTTACATCTTCCCTCCTTCTTTCTAAATCACTTTTTATCCTGCGCAGCATATTTCTCATCATTTGAGCTTCACTTTTTATGTCTTCCAATGAAATACAATTGTGATCATGGTGTTTTTTTTTACAAACCTGACATAAAACAGCTTTGCAATCAAGACATAGCTCAGAAAGATTGTGATCTGTATGCTGATCACATAGTAAGTTTTCGTCTTCCATTTCTGGTGACTGAATCATAATCGGCCTCTGGTAATCTTCAACATCAACAATTTTATGATGAGCATTAAAAAATTGGTGAGCTTCTAAACAAACCTCACACAGATCAATTCCACATGGAGGACAAGAAAACGTTGCCTTCACCTTTGATTTCCTTTTCAAACACAGTCCTTGACAATTCCTTTCAATTTCAGTGTTGGTCTTAAGATTAGGTTCTTTTGAAAATTTTTCCAGCAATTCATTAACAAAATGGCACGGTGGAAGATCTTCGGCTCCAGAAAAATCCAGAACAAAAGGGCGTCGACAAATCGGACAAAACGCCTGGTTCCCCTCTTGTGAGTTTTCATGATGACTTTGAATGCACGTGGAGCAGAAAAAATGATGACATTGTAAAATCTTAGGATTTGATAACGTCTCAAGGCATATGTTACACTTTAGAAGGTCTTGCAAAAGCTTCATTTTCATTTTATGGCCTGATTTTTCCAATTGATCCATATCTGTCAAATAAAAGTAATAATGATCTGAAATGGTAAATTTTACAGTAAATGTAAGCAATTATTCGAAACTATTTAAATTACCTTTATGCGATAAATTATTTTGAGAAATGTCTAGTGAAAAAAAAATTATTTCAATATGCTTAAATTTTACTCAATTAAGTTCAAGAAACTAGACAATATTTGAGTAATTTATGGTACAAAAAGCCATTTAAACAACAGAAATCAGACACAGAGCTACCACAAACCTCAAAATCTAGAAATGCAATCTGCAGGTGCTGTGGAGGAGTCTGCATTTGCTTTTGACTAGTCACTCCGGCTGTGACTTTGCTTTCAGTGTATAACGTAGTCGTGAGTTGAAGTTTCCTGATAACATTCTATCCGAGAACTATTTAAAATATAAAATTCCCTCATTATAAGTGTATTACTTTCAAACCAGATACTTACAAGAAGGATGTCATTCGAATTTTTATAAGTATATGTTGGTATACAATGCATAAATATTAAAGCCGGAAGGAGAGTAATATATGTAACATCGTTTTTGTGCAAAGATTCGGCTGTTCCTGAATATAGGAAAAATGGGATTTTCATTTTTTCACTTCCATTTACTCTTGTTGCATTTTTGTAAGTATTAAAAGTTAATAATAATTGACACATACTCAGTTTTATAGTCACATGTTAACCATTACCTCAAAATTTCGAAATAGAAATATATTGAACAAACATATGTATTGCTCCTTTGTTTGTATTTACTGTGTGTGCATGTATTTTTTTGTTTTTTTTTTGTTTTGTTTTTTTGTTTTTTGTTTTTTGTCTTGAAAACTATGAAAGATGGAACTTGTATCCTATTCAATTTTTAATAAAACTTAAATACAAAGTTAAATATCATTCTTTCAAAAGTTTACAAGGAATTAATGTTTCCATTTACATGAAATACTTAACACAAACAGAACATAGATGCATGAATTGGTATACATTTTTGACTGATTTTGATCGTAAATGACATAAATAATAAATCTCTGAAATATAAAGAAATCGTAGTTTTTTCTTTTTGCTTAAATATTTGACTTTGTTATGTTTCTTATATAATTCCATACAAAATTTTGGTCAATTTTTTAACCTTATGACAAAATCTTTTAAGAAATTTCCAACTATACCTGTAAACATTATTGAGGATATCCAACCCTCTGCCAGGAAGGATAACTCCAAAAATTAATATTTAATTTGAAATGAACCAAAATGAATCTTGAAATTGAATTTTTTTCATGCAGCAATTTTTATTTTATGCATCTTTATAAGATTCAATGTTTTTGAAAGTCTTCGAAAAGGTCTTTTAAAAGTTGACATTTGTATCCTATAAAGGAAAAAAAAAGTTTTAGAGAAATTTCTTGACTCTAGCTTTAGATACCAATGCTTATTAAATTAGAATGATATAAAATAAGAAGTGATTTGTGGTGTCTTGCAATGATAGCAAAAGCCTTTTACACTATGTATTACAGAATCCATTACGGAAAAAGAAGATAAAAATTATGAAATATGTATAAAAATCATTTTTTTGAATGCATGTATACCTATCGTTTTTAACCTAAAATATATTTGTTGATCAATTTGCAAGTAGAAAGTGGATTTTTGATATTCCAATTCGCTTTATCTGCAAAACTATTGGAGATTTGACAATTTTCCCTTGTAATATGATTAACTTTAATCTTTAACTTCAAAGAAATACCGTAGATAGATTGACAAATTTTTAAGGATTCAGAAATTTTTGATAACTTAACTGCCAATTTTATAACCCTGAGGATCGGACCACCTTAATGTACCTTTTCAAATGTCAATCTATGAGAAATATTGCTGATGTTTGAAGAAAAAAAAGTCTGTTTGTGTTATTTATCCTTAATTATTAAATTGGTCATTGAAATGTAATTAATTTTCATCTAAAGCAAAATTACCTTATTTTAAATGTTTTCAAGAGGGAAAATTTCCTTTTGATATGGAAAAAGAATACTCATTACTATTTCATCGGATTTACATATGATGCCTCTTTCATTAGATTCTCATTTGTACATACCTTGAAACACGCTTAACTTAAAAAAGCCGTGCATTTGCCATGCACTGATTAGTCAGTACAACTCAGTGGTTTATTGTGAAAGGGTGTATTTAATTGACTTTTTTTCAGATTCACGGTGCAATTGTTTCCCCTTTTCTCTTCTGATGCTAAGTAGACAAGGTGAAATTTTCAACATAACCTTCAGGAATTTTCATGAGTGGAATATATCACAGACAGACATGCATTTATTTGATGAGAATGCTTCGTTTTTGGCGTTTGACAACAACGCTCTTATTTATGTTGCTAATGGTGTTGTTAAGAAAAAGGAATGGAATTTACCAGAAAACTCGTCATCTATACTTGAAATGGGCGATGTAAAGTCAGTGAGTACAACATCCAAATAAGACGATACAGTTTTAAAGATAAAAATTAAATTTAGATTTTTACTATCAAAAGTGAAAAAAAGGAACATTGTGATCAATCCCCATTCACGTATTTTTTTCTAACACATGAAGATTTTAATTTTTTGTTCCAATAGAGTGTTTTCTATTGAGGTAATTTTAGAAAGAGGTATTCCCATGTCCGCCATATTGTACATCAACATTTCTAGATCCGTTCATTATTCAATTATTATTCAATTAAGTTCAATTTGTTATACTGGTTACGGAGCTAAAGATATCCCTTCTTATAAATATACTTTTGTTAAAGTATCCATCAATTCAAAATTTTAAGATTGTAAGTATTTCCTCCATTATATCTTTATATGCATGTTTAGCATAAGTTGCTTAAGGAGGAAAATTCAATACTTTGCCCTAAAAGATGGCGGCAAAGGAGAATAACTCCGAGACAAAATACCTAATAGAAAAAGGGTCGATTTGTTCAGTATTTTAGTTAATGTAAATTTAATCTTTTGTAATATTGTGACAATTTTTCAGGTAGCCATAGATAAACGTAATCAAAACATATATTTCTATCAGCCATTTTTCCAAATCATTGGAATGATTTCTTATACGAAACATCATGACGACTTTCCTTTCCGCACCATACTTCATGATGTGATCGGATTAGTTGATATTACAGTTGATTCTTATGAAGGGTAAATACGACAATTTAAAGATACTTAATGACATTATGTACCCATATGATTACATATATGTTACATATATGTTATTAAATTAATTGTAATAGATAACAGTGTCAAATGTTATTTTCTTTTCCTTTTTGTTTTATTTTGATTTGTTTAGTTTTTTTCTTTTTTTTTTTGGGGGGGGGGGGAGGAAGACATTAGTTACTTATAACTAAAAAGTGACGTTTTCACTTATTCATTTTTATTATAATTACTATTATGTATTTTTCTGATAAAATTAAAATCAAAATTAATATATATACTTTCTTTAAAGTGATATTGTTAGTAAGCTGATTTATAAATGTTGCGAAATAGAATATGTATCAAGAGAGAATTAAAGTCCAACTTTTTGGTCAAAATAATGAAAATTTATTTCAGAAAGCATCCGAATATTAATTATATCTTCGGACATACAATAATTGAAAAAAATTTAATTTGTCTCTCCTTCAAATTCCTGCAAAATCATAATATATAAAGCTTTCAATTTTTCTTGATCATTTCGTGCTCAGTCATCTGTAGTGTTAAATTTGTTTGGAATAAGTCCCAATATAGATTCCATAATAAAACATTTACATTACAGTTTCCTTTTTTGGATAACAAATAGGAAGAGTCCGCAAATACATTCTTTCAATTTGCTTGGTGGGGAACCTAGCGACATAGTATATAAAGGAATGCTCCATCCCATAAAAATTTCGGTTGACATGGCGGCTAAAAGAATTATCTGGATAGATGACATGAAAGGGACAATAGAATCAGCCAATTATGTTGGAGAGCATCGAAAAGTACATTCCCAGTCAAATGATGCACAAAGAGGGATATTGCTATTGAAGGTTTATGCTCACTAATGTTCCATATGTTTCATTATAAAAGAAGTAAATCTTTAATCAATTGTGAGATTACTTAATTATTATTGTTTAATCAATCTATAGTAAAATGAAAGATATGAATGATATAAAATGTAAGTTATGATATGAAAGCGAAAGCTAATCTAATTCATTGCCACACTTCTTCTTTTGTTTTATCCTAACCATTAAAACGCATTCAAATTCCTATAACAAATGTCTAAGCAAAAAGTTATATTCAAAGAATATAAAGAATATTCACCTAAGAAGATAAAAACAGCCTGTTTGTACAATACCCTTTGGGAGTAAAACAAGCATGGACCTCTAAAACATAAGAAGTGGGATCATTTGTCGAAGAAGAATATCGATGTCTTTAAAATGATTCATTGATGACTTTTTTTGTAGGAAAACCTGCTTCTAGTTTTCAGCAACAGCCAAATTAGTATCGTCGCCAATAACAGCATTTATTCAAAAACAGAACTTGAATACCCAATACAAGACATTGCAGCTACGAATAAAGTAAATAAAGGTATGATCCAACATGTTGTTAAACATATTTTTTTATTGAAAGAATTGCATCTTTGTATGAAACACACGGAGATAAAGAAACAGTATTCAAGATCAAAAGTCCATAAAACAATACAAAATAGGTGCAGAATAAACACAGACCTCCAACAATGAAGATGGCAAATAACAGAAAAAACCCGTCGTCAATTCAGTATACAAATGATTTCCTAATAATTAGTATAAAAAACGTTAGACAGCATTTGACTCAATGATGAATTGTATTTGCTGAAAAGGTCATAGTATCGACCATAGAACATACGTAATGTATGGAATGTTATTCTCAATTAAAATATATGTATTGATACTAAACCCATAGACTCGAAGGAATGTTTCTTAGGAATATGTGTTCGTAGGGTGCTCTTCGTCTTCATCTCAGTTGATGTTTAAACTCTTCAATTTTCTGCTTTTTCTAAAAAACTAATCGACCAGCTTTTAAAAAGCATTTGTAAAGCATACTTAAAAGAAAAAAAATCAGTATTTCTCAATGAAGAGCCACTCTCCCTTTCAAAGGGCTACGAGGCCACGCTTGTTTCACTTTAATTTATATGATTGTAATCTCATGTGAAGAAAAAGTATTTCAAAATCAAACATAAGGTATTGGACTGAAAGTATGCCAATGATAAATGGAAAAACAAACCCAAAGATTAATTTTTAAATAGAACGGTATTTGGACAGACATTGATGTCGTTTTCACCGGTCACACAAATTGCCAGCGTAAGCTGAATTTTTAATACGTTATCGAGTTATATAAAAACTATTATAACACACGTTGTATTTATTTCATGCCGCTTCGTCTTTCTAAAATTGAAGCCTTTGTAGAAAAAACTTGCATGAAAGCATATTTGTAGTGAAAACTTATCTCGTGCTAATTTAGGCAAAACCAGAAATAGAGTTTCAAAATTGACGGAGGAATAATAAAAAGATTAACATCATACCATCTTCTTGTGTAGAGCAAGATTGCAGATTTCACATGAATGAAAAAATTGTGAAAATGACGAACAGTACTAATGACCAATCTCAAAAATTCTACAATCGTACAAACTTGTTGAAAATTCCTGAGGTACAACAGGAACATATGAGGTGTTTTATAAATAGAAAAAGGGGGATAACGATAAGTATTCAAAATCAAGACTCCATTGAAACAAGTCAAGAGCAGAGCAAACCTAACAATTGTCTTAGATCAAATCTGTTAAGATAATCTTAAATTACAGTAATATTTAAAAAAAAAAGGTTCACATTTTACAATAATGCGTAGTTTCTTAGAGGTTGTTAAAATTCCTGTAACGTCGACTTATCTGCAATAGCCTGCCTCAGTTAAAGTATATTACTCGTGAAATTTGTTAAATCAAGGATTTTTTAGAAGTATCTTTTGGATAAGTACTCATAAAGTATGACTCAAAATCGCAGAGAAGATAGGGGGTTATTGTGCATCTTATTGAGCTACGTTACAATTAAGTATGTGGAAAAAAATCCTTAAACATAATCTTTTGCATTAGATATATAATCTCAAAGTATCGTAAGGCAATACAAATTTTATTTCGGCGCCAAGGGAAGCGTAGGTTCAAACCTTTACAAGCATTTACTGTAATTAATTATAGTAAAAACGTAAATAATTTGATTTACTATGAAACTTTACTTTGAAACCTTTTTCAATATTTCAAAGCATAAAATCTTTCAAATTTGATTACAGTGATGGGAAAATTAGAAACGATATGTAATGTGCATGGTATATTTATGTTTGATGTAAAAATGGAAATGAATGAGTTTTTAAACGAAATTATAGCACCAATAGACTGCTGCTTCAACAAACATGCAAGTTGATATTTTCACATGTTGTGTTTGGTCATCAATGAAATATTTAGCTAACGTTGCACACAATTATAATTTATTGATACTATTAGATGGATGCTTGAGTTTCTCAGTAAAAGCATTAAATTAAATGTAGTCTATAGAGACCGTCGTCCAATTGCACAAAATGAAAAATCTTGATGGGCGCTTTTTATATACGAAGCAGAACAAATGCATAGGAAGAAAAAACTCTAACCTTTATCTTCAACTCGAGATTTCGTTATGACGACCGTTTTAACAATTAACAATAGTAAACAAAATTAAATAAATAACTGAATTATTATTTTACAGATTTGTGCATCTGGTATTGTGATGAAGTATGTATATCTAGTGGACAAAAAACATTCTGCAGATGTTACGACGGACATACTCTTCAGATTAATGACAGAGATTGCATTCGTGTGTAAAAACATTAATTTTTGTAAAGCATATTAAACATTTAAGATACCGTATAAGTGGAAATTTTAGCTAGGGGCAAATTTAGAGATTTCTTCTTTAAAAATTGGTACTTTAATTTTAGTGAGATGTAATTTTAGCGATTTTAAAATGCTCATTATAGAAGCGACTACAAAGAAAATGCAATTAATTTTTAGCGATATTTAATTTCAGCGATCTCATTACCCTCCCTAATAATGCCAAAATTAACTCCTCGCTAAAATTTCTGCTGCCTATACGGTAATGAAAATTTATTCATCGTCATAAATATCCAATACCCTATTATATCAACTTCTTCCATATTTTTTGTCACAAATGAGAAAAAATGGCAGCTTGGGTTGCACATGCGATTTCTAATTGCATTGGTTCGACATTATTGTTTTCCTTCAAAGTATGTGTTTAAGAATTGAACTGAATAAAAATCACGTCAATCCAAAAGTCAGTGGAGATTCATTTTGTCATAGGTTTTTCATCTTCACACGATTTTATACACGTCACTCTAAAATACTGATTATAAATAAAATATTCTATACTTGATCAAATTGCCACACACCCTCCCACATGCACACAAAGAAATATTTTTATATAATCCTGTAATTTCTTTTCATTTCAAGCTCCTTCAAAACACACATTCAGTGGTGTATTTACAGTAATAGGAGGTAATATATGTGTAGCTGACATCAGATCACTTGGAATGCCAACCAAGAATGGAATTTCGTTAATGTGTTCAAAAGGTGTGCAAAATGTCCGCGAAATAGAAATGGATGTAAACAAAAAGTATCTGTATTACATATCTGTGGAAAGAAATGTATGGAAGCTTAAACGTAATATACTAGGATCGGAATATTCTAGAGATCTTGTTTTGGTCACCAGCAATGTTTCAATGAAAGGTAAGTTTCATTATATCTTTCTTAAGAATGAAAAGAAATATTACTTGTTTCATTAGGTTTCGCAGCGAAAAGCGACACATATGGATCAGTCTACCTGGAATCTGTCTCTATGTTCGTCTGTCACACCTTTTATCTCAGGAACTGTAGGATGTATGAATGTGATATTACTTGACAAAATGGTTACCCATTTTGTTACCTATGAGCTTTATCTAATCTTACCTAACTCGTAAAAAGAAAAAAAAATAACTTTTTTGTCTCTAAAGGGCTTTCGGTTCATAAAAAGGACTCGTCATTATTCTTTGGAGAAGGAAGAAAAATTCGACGATATACTGATTCCTACACATACACCGTGATTGAAGATCCAGACTATATACAAGACATTGCCATAGACTCCCAAAAAGAGTAAGAGATAAAATGATACTAATTTTTGTAAATAAAGACTTTTTTATTATTTTATTTTTATCCATCTTTTAGATACCTGTTTTGGAATCCAGAGAACCAAAACTGCATTCGAAGGTCAAATCTCGACGGAACTAAAAAAGAAACATTGATATCATATCTTACCATTAATAAGCTAGGCATGTTTTTTCTCTCTCAAAGGTAAGTTAAGAAGCGAATTTGAAAACAAATAATGAGACCTAACTAATTGTAAAACATAATAGCTTTAATATTTTCAGTATATTTAAGATTGCCACATCCATGCAATTTGATCATTTTTTAATTGTGTAAACCTTGAACTGTCCTCTTGAAATATAGAAAATACGAATTCAGCAAGCTCATTGGTCCATAAAACAATACAAGTAGGAAGCAGCATAGATTTTGTAAAATATCACAAATGGGATCAGGTTCCATAAAGGAAAAAAGCATCTCCTATCCACCTGTCCTTTGCCCCTTGTCAAATTATGGAAAATGCAAAATCTGTAGGCTATGCAAATATGTAAATAAGGGCATAACTGTGTACTAATGTATTTATGTATGGAAGACGTGAATCAGCCTTCAACTTATTGTTAGATTGTAATGTGATAATGTTTCGTCGTCCTGCCATTTAACAAGAAGAAATAAAATATCCAAGCGCGGATTCAGAGTTTGTTTGTGAGTCACAGAGTGTCATAACAACTTCCATTGTTGATGACTGAAAAACAAATTTTGAAAGATTAATTTTCTGCTTGTCAAAGAATTCAGTACTGGATTGTTTTCGAGTTGGTGAATACCCAACCTATACAACATGTAGGATTATTTTTTCAGATGCTAGTTTTGGTTACATTTCTCTTTGGACACTGAAAGTGAGCGTAAAATAATATTACAAGGTGAAATACATAAAATATGTATACGTTCGAGGATAACTCTTTTAAAAATATTAAATAGAAAGTAATATATTCTACTTACCAGTAGCACTTGAAGAATACATTACATACAAATCCCCCCACATCATTTAAAAAAATGGATTAGTTAATATTACACAATACATATCTTCAGATATGTTTCTGGCTTATGTGGCGGCTGCCAGATAATCAATCGGCCAACAAATAAAATATTTTTTTTCTACCTGGCACCAACCGGCTTCCGTAATTTTCCAATCAACAAATCAACAAAAGATCTTTCGATGCGAAGAAAATTTTTAATTCTATAAGTAGCCTAAACCTGCACTTACCTTTTTAACCCGGAAATCCTTTGAAGTTAAAACAGGTGATAGCACCGCTTTTGACTTAAAATATATTAACATGATTCAGAACTCATCATGTATAGAATTTTGTGTAGTACAAATTAAACATATGAAAAAATAAAACTTATAATGCCTTGGTAAAATAAATCATGCTTGTGTATGATAATCTTTTTAAATAGTAAATTTGTTTTCATTGTACAATATAATCACTTGTAGTGCATAGGTGACTGAATTCTTATTTTCACTTTGGACCTTTAAGTTATCTTCAGAGGATTTATAAGATATAATAGATATAGCGTTAGTAACTAAAATATTTTGATACTTTTTATTGGTATGAAAATAATATCTATAAATATTTTTACCCTATCGTGTGCATTAATTTTTAGACCTCCGGGTAATATCTACATGTATATCATTATTTAGGTTACTTTGGTCTGCATGTGGTGGAATAATGAGTTCAAGCTTTGATGGCACAGATGTCGGAGTATTTGTTGCACATGAGGGTTATGTTGGAAAAATACATTTTCACAAGGTGTGCTTTAAAATATCTTGCAAACAAGGTAGACTTTTGATAGCGTCCTTATTGATAATCATTACCCAAGTACTCCAACATCATTTAAACTTTTGTCTACTGATGGTTTATTGTTGATTTTTTTCCATTTCATTTGACAAAATCGTGAAATTTGATGAACCAGTCAATCTAATTATTATTTGGACATTAAATGATTTTTTAAACGAATAGAACAGAATAAGATATGTTTTTTTTTTTTTTTTTTTTTTTTTTTTTTTTTTTTGTTGATTGAAATTATTTTGCTATTCATATTCAACAGCGTCTGCTGATGTGGATAGTTCAAAAGAAAGATAATAGTAGAGAACTCTGTTGGCTCAAGTATGGCATAACGAATAATATGTCATGTGTGGAGATACCAGGAATATCGGATATATTCTACTATGACGAATTTCAAAAAGAGAGTGACAAAGGTACAAAAAGCATAATTTTTGAATTCATGATGCAAGGTAATTTTAACCCAAATTGTTAATCATATATCTCATATAACTCTATATATGAGGAAAATCTTTTTTTTTTTTTTAGATCACTGTTTTTTCGAGAATGGCGGATGCCAACATTTTTGTCTTGAATCAAAAGGAGTTTGTGCTTGCAAGCCGGGATATAGCTTAATATCAGACAAAATCTCCTGCCTCGAAGGTGTATGACAAAAATTAAAGCTTTCATACCAATGACCAAATCAAGAAATATTCCAATGAGAAATATACCCTTTGCATAATATCTTCAAACTTTAATTTTATGATATAGTTTTGGCATGAGCATAACTGAAGGAAGATAATTTGTCAGAATGTGCATATTGTGCATTTAAATTAATGCAATATACGATACAGATTATAACAAAAGTTGTTTCATTTTTATTAGGTCAAATTCACAATACTTCAATCATACTACTTGATAATATAATGCAGAGTTTATATGTTGTGGATGAGGAAACACTTGAACTTCTGACAGTTTTTGATACAGAAAAATTTGTGGAAGCAATTGACTTTGATCCAACCATTAGCAGTTATTACATCGGGTATAAAGAAAAAATTGTCATAGTGAAGACAAATCGTGAAACTTCCACAGTTTTCCTTTCTGGTAAGGTTTTATAATAATTTGCAGAGATAACAATCTGTAATTTAAATCCAAAAGGTTTATTGAGGCAAAGCAAACGTTTTTTTCTAATATCTTTATTGTTCTTTGGAATATAGTCTTTCGTATGTTCTAAAATTTTCTTAATATGCAGATGCTTCAAAATTTAACACAATTTTTTCTGAGGCATGCTATATAGTGGGTTTGTTCAAATCCGATGTCGAATTCCTTTTCAGCCGTTCGTCTGTCCGTTTCATATATAACACATTTTTGTTACAGTTTTTTTTTCAGCAACTACTCATTAGTAATCTGATGTCAACTTCCTTTTTATCTGTTCGTCTGTTATTCCATACATAACAGCAATTTTTGTCGCAGTTTTCTCAGCAACTACTCATTACAGATGATTGAATTTTAGAAAATAATTTGTTAAGGCATGCTAGATGGTAAGATTATTTTTATCTTACTGAAACAAATGGAGATAAAGAAAAGTATTCAAGATCAAAAGTCCATGAAACAATACAAAACAGGGGTAAAGCAAACAAAGACCTTCAAAACATTAGAGGTGGGATCAGGTGCCATTAAAGAGTGAGCATCCCTTGCTGATCGGTCACACCCGCTGTATGTTCCTTGTCATGATTTGGAAATAACTGAAAAAACCGTCGACACTTCAGTGTATAAATAATGGACAAAACAATGGTATAAAAAAAGTATGTCGGCTTTTGACGCAATGATAATTTAAATTTGGTTGCTATATAAGGTCATTGTATCGACCAAAGAACTTACGAAATGATGGATTTAAGTGAGATTGGTGATATTCTTGTTTCATGTTCAGCAACTTGTATGTCAATAATTTTCCGCGTTTTGGAAATTGTTCATACGTAGAGCATGCTCTAGCGTATCGTATCAACTTATAATTAGATATATAAACTCCGTATTCAGATGATGAAGGTATATTGCTGCATAAGTAGAAGAAATTGACAATGAAAAGTCAAGTTAATCTCCTATTTGTCTGTGCAGCTGCCCGTAATTAACGGAACCTGTAGATAATGACATGGCTTTGTATATTCATATGAGAGCGTCGTATTACTCTTCCTATTGGCTCACATACTTCCTGTTTTATTAAAGGATGCATCAGATAGGTAACGAAAAGGCCACTGAAATGTGTCTGTAATTCAGTCTAGTATATGATACCTGAAGAATATCAAGGGAATTGATCTTTTTAATAACCTTTCAGTGACCATTCATTTGGCGTTCAAGTAAAATTCCGTTGACCTAATGGTGTACTTTTTTTATCTTATAGATATCTTGTCATCGTTTCCTCAACTTGTTTTTCCATTATTTGCTTTGTATATTCCATTCACAAATATTTGTTTTTAGGGTATCATTTATTTCATTTACTTTTAAAAAGGGTATGTGTTTCAAAGTGATTTAATCTTATTTTTTCTATCGACAAAATTACAGAAATTAGTTCATATAAAGTATCAAATGGATTTGTAGGACTTATCTTCAGCTTAATAATAAAGAAAACATAAATAAATGCTTCTTGTATGAAATTTTCATAAATTATGCATATTTTACGTGCTAGTGCAAATCTGTCAAAATTCTTTTCAATGTTGTTAAAGGTACTTAGACACAAATTTGAAGTCAATATTTTCTCTTTAATATTACGACTTAAATATTTTAATAGCATTTTAAACAAAAATTAATTAAAAATTTAATTTCATTTAAAAGTTATTAAAACTTCAAATTTTTTGGCGGGTTTGATTGACACATCCTTGCACTTTCACAAATTCTAACCTTATTCTTAATCCTAATGAAAAGTGGCAATTTTGATGTGTATTAATGAGAAATATTAAAATCAAGAAAAATAATTTTATTCAGAGTAGAAATTTTAAAAAGCAAAACACCTTCACAGGTATCGTCATTCCGAACTGAGAGTTGTGTACAGAGTTTAGCAAATCGAGCTCATTCGTGTTATGTACACAGTTTTTGTAAACAGGGCTCGAGTTCTGTTATTGTTTATGTTTAGAATTCACCGGGTGCGTTCAATCGTCACAGTCTGCTTACCACAACTGCACGGACTGACAATATATAGTGTGTTTTTTTTTGCTTTCGAACATGTCTACTCTGAATTTTCTGGATTGTAGTATTAATATTTTTCATTTATACGAAACGGGATTGCCACTTTTCCTAAGGATTAAGAATAAAATTAAAATTTGTGATAGTGCAAGGATATGTCAATCAAACCCGCCAAAAAATTTAGATTTTAATATCTTTTATATGAAATAAGATTTTTAATTAATTTTTGTGTGAAATGCTATTAAAATATATAAGTCGTAATATTATAGAGAAAATAATAACTTCAAATCTGTGTCCAAGTACCTTTAAACTTGAAACTGAAATTCTTTTGGTAATTCAATCATTCCTTACTATTGGACTTATACGAGAAGCACTGATTTTTACAGTTGAATGTTTACTTGGACATTTAAACATTCACGTCTACGGAGGTACAGAATTGATAATAGAAAAGAAAACCTTTCTATTGGTCGTTTTCTTCAATGACAACTTAACCCTGCTTTAAAGTAGTCCGTTCTTTTCGTTTAATTAAATGTTCAGCTGAATTATTGTATCGTCAAAGAGCTTCCATACACTGTCCAAGTGTAAGAGTAATTCCTTAACCGTAAAAGTCAGGGCTTCTCGTAAAAGCCCATTAAAGTGACATTATATTATATTTTATCCATTAAAAATATCTGAGCGACTAATCTCGCTGGAGTTGGCATCAATTTGAAATGGTTTTGATATATTTTATATTTACTATTTATAAAGAAAGCGATGCTTTTTAGATTTTAATCTGGAACACATGTGCGTGGGTTTCTCAGTAATTATATTCACTTCAAGAAAAAACGACTCAAGCTCACTTCTCCAATACAATATGACGTCAAAAATGGTACACGCGATAGCTGATGATCTGAAATTCCCAGGTGATATACTATGCGACACAAACAGTGGGTAAGTAAAATATAGTTACATTCGTGACAAATTGTGTTGTAATAAAAATGTCACAGCTTTCTTTTTAATCGAAGTACCCATATTAAAATTGCCGTGAATTTACGGGCAGTTATTTTTATAGATTAAAAGAATACAATCCTAGAATATGTATTTTGTAATAAATGACATGTTACAATCATTACAATGCCCATCAAAGTCTTTAAAAAATTATTGATTTCCTTTACATTTATAAAGCATAGGACTTTAAATGAAAATATGAAATATGAAAAGAGTAATTTAATAAGCTTATTAATTTTGATTGTTTTTGATTCAGAATTTTACTCATATCCGAGAAAAGGGAGGAGTATTCGATAAGAAACGTCTCTTTGTTTGACAAAATAACCACTAGGATAAAGATTAGAAAATATGGAAGTTGTAGACTGGCTGCATACCCTGGAGGTTAGTATAACTGATGCATAAAAGAATACTTGTATATTATTTTGGAAGCTCGTTAAAATTATCCAATCTAAATTGATAGATTGGGCTAAATCACCAAGGTTTAAAAATCAATTTTGTAGTGATAAAAAATATTCACAAATAAACCTTAATTTTACCGAGTTATGGGTTTACTTATTGTATCACTGAAAGTTCATCACCATTGTTATCATATCATAATTTAATTTTGTTTGTATTCTAGTGTCTCATAGGTTGATTACCAATAAGGAACGCGAATTATTTCTTAATAACCTGGTTTGGTATGGGGACACACCCCCTTGACAACCAGCTGAATCATCTGCATCCATACAATCCCCTCATTTCCAGTCCTTAGAATTCATGGGAAATTCCAGATTTAATAAATGTACTTTTAACTTCAAACAGTAGCTCGATCTTACCTCGTGTACACAAACATCATGGCTGCTAGATCTGTATATCAGTTATTACCTCCCCTTGTTTCATATCACTTCCGTTACCAGAAATGTATGATTGAGCGGCAAATTTGAACTCATAAAATGCAATACAATTTTACACCCACAGTTGTTTAATTATTTTAAAATAAAATAATAAGGAATGACTCTAATTCTTGGCCAAATTAGCGAAAAAGATTATAAAAAAGCGTAAACTGACCCAAACCAGGTTATCATCGAATAATTTGGCCAAGAATTAGAGTCATTCCTTAAATAAATAAAGAAAGAAATTATTCAATTTCTTCTCTTTTTTATTTAATTTCAAATATTTTTTGCATATACACTATAAAAGCTCAAACAAACGGTATTAAATTGCAAGACATATATTCCGAAAAAAATATATAGAAATACAGTAATTTTACAGAAAATTGATTATTTAGAAAATCGTCTTTTGGATTTTCTTTGAAGTAAAAATTGTTAAGATCACATTTTAAAGAATTTTGTTTTAAATGTGTGATTTCCTTGCAAGATAACACTGGATTCTAATTCAATGCCATGCTATTGCCAGTGGTATCTCGGAAGCTAGATTTAAGGAAATTTCTCTCAAAAAAATCTTTTTGTATGTAAGAGATTACAAAGATCATTGTTCAACAAGACTGCTTCGAAGATGTACAAAACATTGAATGATATTGACATGTATAGCATATATTACATGAAAAAATTTCGATTTTGAAGATTACTTGAGAAATTAGTAATTAAAGATAAATTTAAGACATCGTTCCTGGCTGTTAGCGAATTTCTTGAATGAGGCTGTTGACATCCATGGAACACTAACTTATTTGCCATTACTCTGCCTAGTGATGGGGAATCGGAAAAAAAAAATCATAATCGATTTTCGTAAATAAACAGCTGGACATAATCGATTATAATAGAAATTTTGAACTTTAATGAAATTAATATAGAAAAGCTAAAACTTATTCAGATTTCCGTCAGACTTTAAAAAAAAACAATTTACTTACATAAAATATTCAAACATGTTACTTGAAATTTCTTTTTTAAAATGTGGAAAATAATATTTTGTTTACTTTAAACAATATAGGACAATTGAAACAGAATGGGAATTTTATTTTTTTATAAGGTCTATGTAATGGGTATTTTACTGATATTAGTCCCACCTTTCATTTAATACATGTATGTATTTAAATATTTCTTAAATTTAGTTTTAATTAGTTAAAATTTCAGTTTCAAAAGTAATTATCTAGAAGTTAGACTTGTATTTATGATTATAATTACATTTAAAGATTGACTAGACTAATTATGTTTTCCTTTACTTGCAATATTACCGTTTCCTGATATTAGTCTAACCCATATTTAATCATGGCGGTAAAAGTATCAACAAGACATGGGATCCTTCCATGTTTTCAACATTCATCACTACTTTTATGCTCTTTGCGCTTGGATTTGGTAAAATAAATTAAAGTATTACAATTTTATTTTTTGTTAGCGATGTCGACGACATTTATTTTATAATCGATTAGTAGCATCGAGAGCTTCTAACGACCGACAATCGTTCCATCACTAACTCTGCCTCAGTTTGAAAATTGATTATACTTGAATAACGAATGAATTGAAAATGCAATTACCATATGCAAGTTGTGGCCGAATATTTTTATATAGAAAATGAAAGTTAGTGATTAAAAAGTAAGAGTCATTTTGTTTGTCATTTGGACGTTGATTTATCACATTTTCTCGTGTTGGAACTTTTTCGACGGTCTTCTCAGCAACTCTCTCTTAAATTTTGTCCTATAATCGGACTCAGGGCCACTGAGTAGGGAGGGATCTTTTTCGTGCCAGCACCTATTGCGACACGGGACCTCGGTTTATACGGTCCAATCCGAATGACCGGTCTCCACGTACCACAATGAGATTCGAACCCGCGACGTAAGAATCGACTCGAAAGCAGACGCTTGAACCACTGCATGCGGAGTTAAATATCTCAGTTGATTCGATACGCAAGGAGCATGCTCTATGTATGAAAAATTTCTAAAACGAGGAAAATTATTGACGAACAGTGTAATGAAACAAGGATATCAGCAGTCTCGTTTAAAGTCATCATTTCGTACGTTCTATGGTCGATACTATAACCTTGTCAGCAAATACAATTCATCATTGAATCAAATGCTGACTAACGTTTTTTTTATTCTAATTGTTAGTCTATTATTTATACACTCCATTGACGATGGATAGTTCCGTTATATCCTGATTATGACAAGGAGAACACGGCGAGAGCGACTGGGTGGCAGGGGAAGTTCACTCCTTCCTGGCACATGATCCCACCTCTGATGTTTCGGAGGTCTGCGTTTGCTCTGCTCCTGTTTTGTATTATTTCATGGACTTTTGATCTTAAAAACTGTTCGTTACATCCATTTGTTTCCTGAAGAACGTCAGTCAACATTTGACTTTGTCTTTGTATCGACCATAAAACTTGCAAATACTCAGTAGTTGATTTTCAACAAGACTGTTAATATTTTTGTTTTTAAAACATGTTTGCTTATACCTACCTCGTTTTAGAATTGTTAGACATGTTATGCGTATCGAAAAAAGACATCTTAAAAAGTAAAGTTGTGGCAATTTGATATAATTTCAGTTTTCATACAGCGTGATTAATATTAAAATTGAAAATATATAAAATAAAATAGAAAATATAAAAAATTTCAAATTTGTTCAAATGAATAATTTTAAAACAGTTAGAATTCAGGTATTCATTCATTGATAAAAAAATAATTTGAAATCATTTATTCAAAACAATGAAATTTGCCAATAATAACAAATTTTAATTGCACATTAGATATATTAAATTTTGTTTCCAGATTCTGTATTTTACTGTTCCGATATTGATTCGAACACAATATATGATGTCACTTCTGCAGGGAAGATAGGTTACTTCTATAGTAAATCGAAACATGTGATAGTCGACATTGATGTAGACAAGCTATTTCTGTATGGTATACTTACAGATCAAAGGTATTGTTTTCTTTTTTCCTGTCCTTTCCGTATGTTTCTGATCAAGTAAAACAAAAATTACATATGTATATATGATGGTTTTAGATATGCAACTTTTAAATATTTTATAGTGTTGTGTAAGAATGTTTCAAATTAACGACTACTTTTAGGTCTATTCTGAAATTAGATCGCAATGGTGCAAGTTCAGTAACTTTGATAGAAATTTCACCTTTGTATGGTCGGCTTTCGTTGATTTTGGTGCAAAAGGATGGATGGACAACTGAGAGTAAAAGCGGTAATAGAAACAAAGGTAAAACTATATAATAATAATAATAATAATAATATAATGATAATATATATATATATATATATATATATATATATATATATATATATATATATATATATATATATATATATATATATATATAATGTTTCTTTTGAACTCTTTCAACTCAAAAATAACAACGTTTGCTTGCAATAGTATAAATTCTATGATATATTTACTGTTCTATTTCAGAGGATAATGTTCAAAACATCACTTTACTCTTTATACTCACTGTCTTTACTGTTGTCGTCTGTGGGGTCGGTGGTTATTTCACAATTGTTTTTATCAAGAAACGAAAACAACGACATCAATTGATCAGGTTTGTAAACTAAGCGGTAGAAAAAATTGTATTTTACTTGCACAAACTAAGTAATGCAATGATCTACCTATTCTATTTACGGTATTTAGTGAAAGACCTCCCCTTAAGTACATCACAATATCTTAAATTCTTTTAAGAGCAAATATCTTCCAATTGTACATAAAATAATCCAACTGATACTACATGTAGTTCAACTCTCAACAGAATTCCAAAGGTTTAAATGTCAATATTAATAAAATTAATTTCTTTAAGGACATTTGAACTATGAATGTCTGATTAAGATAAAAATATCACCCACAGTTGTGTTAACAAGTAATTGGTTCTGTCCATATTTTATACTTGGTAGTGTATGCGTTTTTTGCATATAGGCCTTAGAATTTAAGCGCAGAAGGTTCAATGAAATGTTTTTTTGTATAAAACACTTGAAAAGTTTTATAGATATTGCATGTAGCTGAGTGTAACAACCATCCTTCGAAAACTATTGTCAACCGAGGCATAGCAATAAATATCAATTGTTTTTTGTTTGTTTAGGGGAGGGTCCATTGTTACTCTCAACTACATGCAATATCTATATAATGTAAGAAGGCTATTACTACGAGTAACATGTAAAAATAAAACTATGCTAGGATAAATATCATACTCAACTCATACTTTGAAAATTAGTATGCTGCATTTCAGATTGTTTTATTTTTATTGCTAAAAAATCTTAATTTTTAATTCAAATTATTAGTTATTTGTTTGAGAGATAACTGTAATTACCGTCTCATTTCGTATGCCTTATATTGATATGAAACATATGGAGATAACAAACAGTATTCAAGATCAAATCAAGATCATGGATTTTATTGATATCTAAAATCTTTTCAGTCCTCCACAGGAATTGACTGAAAATGATCCCTATGTGTATCGTGAGATTTCAGAGGCAACTTTTACAAGAATAAGTATCAACACTTCTACAAAAGAGGTTATTCCAAGATTATATGGACAAGGTGAAGCAAATAATTCAGTCCCCTCGGAAATTGGACTTCAAAGGGGTACAGAATTAAAATCAAGTTTCTCCTATGCCTATACTACAAACGAGCGTGGGTTGTTAAATGTTTCAAGAACAGTGAGTATAAGGGCGCCGGTGGATGATGACTGAAGATAACTATGTTAAAATGATCATTTCTCCAAAATCATAAATATAAATCATTAATGTTTGTAAAAATAAATAAATGCTTGTGATTTTTATACAAGAAATTCACATTTTTATTCTATAATTCTTCCTTTGTTATCATGTGCAAATTTTTTCAACTATTTTATATTTCAACATTTTTAGAAACGAATGCATTTTCAATTTGTCGAAACCAAGATTTGTGCAATATTTTCAAATAAACATTTTTTATATTCAAATGTACATTTGCTTTTCTACATGGCATCAGGGGAATGAAAAACATTCATGAGCGATTATAGAACCATTATCGAGCAAATGAGTTGAAAGCAGAT